>NC_134840.1:1200000-1500000 GCF_965363235.1 Mytilus galloprovincialis | reverse complement strand
AATGTAGCGAGAAACTCCAGCACCCGGAGACGTCCTTCAGCTGGCCCCTTAAAATATGTATACTAGTTCAGTGATAATGGACGTCATACTAAACTCCGAATTATACACAAGAAACTAAAATTAAAAAATCATACAAGACTAACAAAGGCCATATACTCCTGATTTGGGACAGGCGCAAAATTGCGGCGGGGTTAAACATGTTTGTGAGTTCTCAACCCTCCCCTATACCTCTAGCCAATGTAGAAAAGTAAACGCATAACAATACGCACATTAAAATTCAGTTCGAGAGAAGTCCGAGTCCGATGTCAGAAGATGTAACAAAATGACAATAATACATAAATAACTATAAATAAAGCTTGTATACAGTTGAATAAGAGGTGACAATTTGATTGGTTAATTTACAATGATTGTTATTTTCTTATATGCAATAGAATTTTATGTAAAATTTTGGAAATAGTACTGGACAAAATAAAACTTCACTAATGTTAATTATTTTTTTATTTGAAACAAAGATAAAGTCTGCACAAATTTTTGAAAAGTGCAAAATTAACAAAAATTAATTAAGTGGAAAGCCAATGGTGATATTACACCTACAGAGGTCCTGAAACTATCAAATAAAGACAACAGTAGTATACCGCTGTTCGAAATTCATAAACCGATAGAGAAAAAAACAAATACGAGTTACAAACTAAAACTGAGAGAAACGCATCAAATATAAGAGAACTGCGACACAACAGAAAATCAACATTAAAATGTAACACACAGAGAAACGAACTATAACATAACAATGGCAATTTCACTGACTTGGTATCGGGCATCATACATCAAAAAGCATACTCTATTGACTATACACTTTCAGAGAGATAACTATGTAGATATTTTTAATGTCATATTAATGAACAGTAGACACTTAAAAGTTAGTTAACCAAGGCAATGATAAAAAACTGAATTATGGTCGTTTTTTAAACGTAAGACGAATTTCTGCAAACAAATACTATTGTTTCTGTTTGTAAATCGTACTACTCGGAGGGCTGATAAAGAATGAGGAATACATGAGCACTAATGTCATCGAACACACAAAAACAAATCATTTGACAAGGTTGAAATTTTGGTAAAGTCTATATGACGTCAATGAACATTACATTGGACAGCTAATCTTAACATTTACCTTGTTTGAATTGGATACCTTTGCTCCATTAAATTCCGTACAAACAAAGGTAAATTGCTAGCTCATCTGCAGGTTCAACGCAAATATGGTCTATTAGATTAATAAAAACAAGTACCTCAATGAAAGACGATCCTTAAAAACTGTTCACCCGTTATTAACCATATGTAAAAACTCCTAAAAAATCTTGATAATTCTAAATATCTATCCTTGTTTGAAAATAGCTTTATCACAACTTTAGATTGTTAAACCCTGTATAGTCGTATAAAACAAATAATCCACAATTGATGCTTTTCAATATAAAGATGGTAGCTTGCGCTTTAAATTCATTACCTTAAGATACAATACGGTTTATTTGTTCAAGTAAAAACAGAGGTAAAACATTCTTTATGGAGGAATAAGTCACCAGTATGCCGGAGTTTCGTATTAAACAACACATGTGTTGGAATTTGGCGGTAGACTTTTTTTCAACAAATTGTCGGCAATTCTATCGAAACAAAAAAAGCACCTCTCCTTGTAGGCATTCCTATCGAAACAAACACTTTTCTTGTCGACATCTTCTTTTTTCATATGAGTCGGTGTTCCATCATACACATGTCAGAACAAGTAAGATCAAAGAAGACAGATCATTTAATTTAATCATGTAAATTGCTGATGTTCTATCTTTTAAGAATACAAATTTTTCTGATTGTCTGATTGGGATTTATCCAGTACCCTCCAGAACTAGATATTAATGAAACAATAGATACGACTGTCTCTGTCTCATTTTAAAATTGTTAACAGCTGCTAGACTTTTTGAAACATCACCAGTGTCTCATCAGAAATAGGATTAACCAGGGTTATGTCAAAAAACGTCTTATTCCTTTTCTGAAAAAAGTTTATCGGAAGATGCCAAGGCCTTGTTTATAAATATTCCATATGAAAAACAATACACGATTGTCTTGAAGTGAAGATTCAATGTACAGAAATCATACAAACTACATGGTAAAGTGTTCCTTGAGTTGTCTTTGTAAATTAAAATCCTTTACTGTGTATTAAATGTTCGTTAATATCTATTTGGTGTGGCTTAGTACTTATATATGTTATGCATCTTGCCATGGGGTTATGGTCGTATGGTCTTTTTTTTGTATCCTTGTCTTTCATGTTTGCTTATGTGCTTTGTCTATTTGTTTTTTTATTAGGTCTCTCCGCCTTTCCGTGGAAAGACCTTTTGATTTTGTTCTGATTATTAGGTCTTTCCACTTTTCTGTGGAAAGACCTATTGTTTTTCTTCTGATTATTTTTTTTTCTTCCGCCTAATTTTATTCTTGCGATAAATATTTGTTTCGCAATATGTCGCTTAGATATTTGGTATATGATATCGAACAGTTTATGCGCTTTTGAAATTTACCCTTCGTAACCGAATACTTTTCTTTGTGGGAGTTATCTCCCCAAACACTGTTTTCCTTGTGTCCACGACTTCTTCGCAACCGTAAAAGATTACGACAAATTTATTTTATAAAATTGCTCATTATATCCTAAGCATGATTTGTCCAATTTCGACCGAAGCAATATGAACGCTCCATATGAGAGTTATTTCCCCTTTTGTATTTGAAATTTTGAAATGTATTTTCAAACTGGAACACCATAAGTGATAGAGACCTAGGATCTTTTGATTTGAGGTCCTTGGTCCAAAAAAATGAAAATTAGGTCAAGGTCAAAGGTCAAGGTCATTTTCTAATTTTTGAATTAGGCTCATTTCCACTCATTTCCAGAAACTGTATAAGATATCGACAAATTATTTTGACTAAATTGTTAGTTGCGACACGTCGTAACTTAATAATTTTAGTTGAAAGGGTGCGTAGAAAATGAATGGGAGTTTTGGCCCCTATCATATCTAAAATTATGTGTAAAGTGATATAACTTATTAACCATACATATTAGAGACCTAGGGTCTTTTGATTTGAGATCCTCAGTTTGTGACCTTGAAATTGAAGTCAAGGTCATAGGTTTATTTGACGTTCTAGATTTTGACCTTAGCTATAAATTCATATCTATACATCATAAAGCCATATGAACTGACATTTTAGACTGATTTTTAATATTTTAATATCAAAATAGATATTAATCGGTGGAAAGACCTTCAATTGTTCTCTGAACAAATGGTTTTTAATTGTTATTATTATTATTATTTTTTTTTTCTTCCGCCTATTTTTTTTCTTGGGTAACATTGATGTTTCATAAGATGTCGCTTAGATATTTGGAATATGATATCGTATAGTTTATACGCTTTTAAAATTGACAACGGTGTAACCAAATACCTCGAATTTTTGGTTTAATGAATTTTTGGTGGACACATTTTGTAAATGATGCTTTAATATTGATTTGATTGATTAATTGATTGTCATCAATTCTATGAAATTGTTTGCGAATGTCATACAAGTGAATGCTTCAGCTAGGTAAAAAAAAACATTCACATAAAAATGCCTGTACCAAATCGGCGATATAGCAGTTGTTTTCCATTCGTATGGTGTGTTTGAGCTTTTGATTTTACCATTTGATATGAGGCATTCCGTTTTTAATTTTACTCGGAGTTTGTAATTTGGATGGAGAGTTGTCCCATTGGCACTCACACCACATCTTCCTATATCTATTTGGTATTTTTGTTATTTCACTTATTCTCTCCAGATTGGCTCATTTAAACTATTACTATCAATTTATTATCCTTGATTATAAGAAATGTATTTAATCCATATTTCAAAATAGTAAAAGGAACAATATGTAAAAAAATGAATATATGCTAATCAACTGAGGGTTGTTTCATCTGATCAACACGACGCCATTACAAGAAGAAACAAACACAGAAAAACAGACTTGAAATATGAGTAATAATGATAATTTAAAGTCACTCACAATTTAATTATAAAGCGCTATACCCAGATCTAAATATCAATCAATACTCATCCAAAGGATAACATATCATAAATATTCCAAGAGAAAAAATACAGTGCTCACATATACGATATAAGGACCGACCAGACAATTAGTTTCCATAACTGTTTGGCAATACATAGTGAGTTATGATTAAATCTCTACAGATGAACATTTAGGGTCAACATTTATAATTAATACCATAGGCGGTAATAGTAACGTTTTCCTCCGTTGCTCAGTCCATATCGTTGACTTCAACATATATGATGGCTCATATCGAATTCGCGAAGCTGATACATTTATACATGTCTGGTTAAATTTTCATGGTGGCAAGTGAGATTACTTTTTTCGCAAATTGCTGGACCCCGGAAGATGGTGAAAAATGTCACTCTCCTCATGAAATAATCCCAAAATTCTGATCATAAAATTCAATAAAAAAATTGTCCTTTCTAATAATTTATTTCTGGTCAAATCTACATATCTCTTTTCTTGTCACATCAGCTCTATAAAACAGTTCTTATTGTTCATTTATGTCCATTTTTAAAATCACAGCATCCACAATTGTATGGCGGACTAATATTTTTTTTTAATTACGTCATCTGAGTTCCTCATCTCAAGGTCCATTAGGGATCCTGACCCATATGACACCGGAATCAACACCTTTTATGTCACCGTACGGCCTGAGGTAATGGGTAAATCCAATACCGCATATTTAGCTTTACAAGTTCCAAAATGACACGAAAAAGAGCAAATAAGGCATTTAAGACAAAACATCACCAATCAGAACACAACAATAATCCAATGGATTTACTGTAAAAACGTCATTAACAGTCAGTAAAAGCATGGTGACCTTGTACAAACTCATTAGTCGTCAGAAAACCGATAGCGCCATTGCAACAAAAAGAGAAGGCTTTCAACAGAACACAACATATACATTTTAAGACTGAACATACATCGTACTTTGTAAAGACACTCCGAATGTAACAAACTTATCTCTGTTACTTATATTAGCGAGTTCTTTCTTACATATTATTTGTGTTTTACGTCAAATAGTATTTCATTCCATTTTATTCCATTGTAAAGCAATTGTGTGTCTTTTTTGCCTATTTGTTCCTGCATTCATATGAGGCCGACTCCAAACAGGAGCTAATTGTATTGCAAGAAGCTAACATTATCCTTTTAAAATTATGTTCCGCTATATATATAATGTTTTATCAATGAATGTCTTTGTTGAACGCTTTTTGTGTCAAGGAGCTTGGAAAAAGAAACCTACGATAGAGTTAGGTCAGAGAATGATGTTAAAATCATTCCCTTCGATAAATTTTGGACACCATTACTATTTGGATGGCCATTATAGAATACTTGTTTCACCTATGATGACTGATATATTCCAATTGTTATAACCTCAAATTCGTCTTCTTCTCGAATGTAACCCATCGAATTAAACTAAACACTGGGATGTACTTCTGCAACACGGCGGCTGACACAAGTGAAGCTAGATCTCTGCTTAATATACGGAGCGCCATGATCTTGTTTTGTCTTTGTTCGACTTACGATTTGAATTTATGTGTTTTGATGTTGGTCATTGATTAGAGTTACCATGCTTGGTAAAGCAAGCTATAATACCGGATTAAGTACACCACTGTCTACATAAGAAAATCTCTATACCATGTCAGAAGCATAATAGTACTTTCCGTTTAGAATTTTCCTCGTAGTTCAGTTTTTTTGTTATTTTACAACATATCGATATACAATTTTCTAAGATTTCACTTGAGAGCTTTAAGACTAAATTGACTGCAAAGGAAGGGTCTGAACAGTTCTGAATTTCACGGAGTCAAACATACTGAACACATATTAAAAATATGGACACGAGTATATAAAAAAGTAAATTCACAAAAATACTGAACTCCGAGGAAAATTCAAAACGGAAAGTCCATTTTAGTGAATTTCTCAATATTATCAGATTCTATGAAGTTCAAAACGACCATTTAATTCTGAAATCATTTAATAATGTGATCATTCCGTTTGGTATTTTCAACGTTCGCCCAGCAGCTATACTGATGCTGTGGATTGGTGTATTATATTTTAATGTGGGATACCCATCAATCTCAGCTCATTCGTTAACAGTTTGACGTTAATTGCAACGGTTTACGTAACTGTGCGTTTGTAATTCAGTACATTATAAAAACAAAGAAACTTCTAATAATAGTATTTTAATTTTAAACAACGGGTAGCAACAGTTGGCACAATCACAGATCCGCTTTATTATTTTCAAGTACAAGTTATACATTTTTGAATATAATGCTAAATAAGATATCTTGTAAAATCCAGTTTCTGTTTGTGTATATAAAAAGAATAATAATATCTAAAGATCGTTTGGAAAACTTTTTCCTTTCTCATATTGCAGGATTATCGTCTCTGCAAAACAAATAAAATATATCATAAGAACAGGACCTATTTCATCACTTAACATTTTATAACAATTGAATATCCATTTTTGCGCCTGTCCCAAGTCAGGAGCCTTTGGCCATAGTTATTCTTGTATGTTGGATTTTTAAATTTCAGTTCATATGTTCTTGGTTTAAATGTGACTTCACTAGTACACAATTGTTTTAGGGACCAGCTGATTATCATCCCCGATTTCGGGTTTTTATCGGTGCGTTGAAGATCCATTGGAGGCCTCCGGCTATTTTCTGCTCTTTGGTTAGGTTGTTTTTTCGTTGACATGTTTCCCATGTCCATTTTCAATTTTATATACAGATAATGAATATGTAGATACTGATACATTATTGTTACTTATTTAACATAATAGATAATAAAGTAACAAAGCTACTATTTGAAATATAAACACATTAATAAATACTAGTACACGACATAATTGTTTACTTGTCTGCAAGACATAAAAAGCTTGTTCAATACATTTAATTACGAATATCAACTTTAAGTCCATTGTCAGAAAAGATTGTGTTGGGATGTTTGTTTATTTTTGTTTTGTTTTGCATTTCCAGTTTTAGATTAAAAGTTCATAAGCAATTGCGTGCTGACAACACCAACGCAAACAAATAAACAAAAATAAAGACATAAGATACATTACTCACCTTCACTTCTTCACAATTGTTCGGACCACAAACTTCTATAATGGTAGCATTCGCGAGAGCCTTTGATTGGTAAAACTTAACTACTTCATTACCTAACAACAGATAGACATCAATTACTCGAGTTGGTTGACCGTTACGGAAAACCCGTTTCACAAATGATATCGGATATGTTCCTTACGTCGTAACTTCAATCCCCTTCCCTTTTATGAATGTGACCTACTGAATTATACTATTTACCGGATTTGTTATCACATAATCAACACGACGGGTGCCATATGTGGAGCAGGATCTGCTTACCCTTCCGGAGCACCTGAGATCACACCTAGTTTTTGGTGGGATTCGTGTTGTTTATTCTTTAGTTTTCTATGTTGTGTCATGTGTACTATTGTTTGTCTGTTGGTCTTATTTATTTTTAGCCATGGCGTTGTCAGTTTATTTTAGATTTATCAGTTTGACCGTCCCTTTGGTATCTTTCGTTCCTCTTTTACTAAATGTTTCACAATTGTTCGGACCACATACTTCTATAATGGTAGCATTGGCAAGAGCTTTCGATTGGTGAAACTTGACTACTTCATTACCTTTATACATATATATAGCAGTTACTAAATGGTTTAAGTTTACAACTGATCTAGTGTATACGTATATTTATTCCGTGGTTAATGCTATTTTCTGTCGCTATAGGTCATTTCAACTTTTGAATCTGCTTTTTGTTAAAGATGGACATATCAGTATTTAAAGTCTTCTCTTTGTTTATTCAGACAAAGAATACATCTTTATATTTTAAATATTAAAGAAGTGAGTAAATTATAAACGTTTGAATCTGTCAATACTTAATGTTACACCAACCAGGAGTTTGTTTGTCAAAAAGAGTGATAGTGTTCTATGGTAATATAACTTACTTGGCTCATAATACTCCCTCAATTTGACCCATACAGGTTTATGACGAGCAACCAGTGCAACTCTCCTTATGTCGACTTCAATACACATTTGCTCTGACAAAATCTGTAGAAAAAAGACAAACAATAATGAGACCAAACAGTGTAATAAGATTATCAAAATATCGACTAAAATTGATTTACAAAACTGTCGATCGTATTTTCTTGAAAGTGGTGATATATACAAAGCCACTGATTTATGCCACCCGGTAAAGAATGTCAATATACAACTAGGTTGAAAAAATGAACTATCTGTGACTTAATATATGCTGAGAAGATGTAATACAAATATGGGACGGAAAATAAGAATATGGAGAATAATCTAAGGATTTACTGTATCGTTTTCAGTTTAAAGGAGACTATTGCGTAATAGAGATGCAAAAATATGGTGTATGGTGAATTCTCTACTTTCTTATATTTTTAATTTTCCTGAACGATGTGACACAAGTACTTCTAATCACTAGTGACATATCTGTTCTAATCTAATGATTGGTCGAAATTCATTTATGACGTTAAGTTTTCTTGATTTCTTCTGACTTTCCTTTTCCAACGTACTGAAATAAGTTGACCATGCTTCATGACGTTACATAAAAATAACACAACTTTCTGTAAATGTTTGGAAAGGAAAGATAAAAAAACATAAGGGAAACAGATTCCACGAATTGAACTCGTGTATTCCGATATTTTTCCACGCTTAAATTTAAATTTTAATTATTATTAATATATTATATGCTAGTCTTGCGCTAAAAATATTAAAAGTTAACTGTCTCAAGAGTTGAAATATCGTGACACAATTGGACTGAAACTATATTTATTATTTAGGTGACTACATAATATATAGTTAACCACCATCGAATGTATAAGTTTTAAAACGCACACATTCGAAACTTTAAAATGTAGCTGTGATACAATTGAGTGGTGTTCAGAAGATGTGTTAAGTTGTACGTATTGATGGTTTGGTATTTGTACTCTTTTAATTAAAAGACAATGAAAGAAACATAGCACGACTAAATCATTACCGCATCAAAATATAAATTTATTTGACGGAAAGCCTTCTCCACTTTTTTGTACTGTCCTCCTGTATTAGTAGTATCGACTGAGTCTAAGTCAGCTTCCATTCCAGATGGTAAAGATATTTCTAGTATTCCCATTGTACTCTGTCCACCTCTTAACCAACTGTAATATGAGGAATAGAAGTGTATAACATACAAACATTATGTTCAACTGTTTTAATGGACGTCAAAGCCTTATTGAATCCGGGTTACAAACAAAAACTGAAGGTAACACATCAAATATAAGAGGAGAACTACAACACTAACACAACACTAAAATGTAAGACGCACAGAAAAGAACTATAATATAACAATGGCCATTTTTCAGACTTGGTACAGGACATTTTAAGAAAAATAATTGTAGGTTGAACCTGGTTGTATGGCTAGCCAAACCTCCCGCTTTTATGGCAATGTTATATATAACATTAACATGACAACATTACATGACTGGACGGGAAACACACAAATAATAGTTACAAAAAGGCACCAGGTTTATAATTTAATACGCCAGACGCGCGTTTCGTCTACACAATACAAAGTTCAAAAGTCAAAACAAGTTCAAAATTGAAGAGCATTGAGGACCAAAAAAAATCAAAAAGTTGTGCCTCGTATGGCTATGGTTTTCTGCCTGTGATAAGAACAATTTTTGCAAACAGTAAATTTAATAAAAATGACTATATAATAAATATATATGATAACACCGACATGGTGACTAACTACAGAATACATTAAACAAATTAAACCAGCACATAAAAAGTCACAAGTGAGTTAGCCAAACAGATTCACGAACAAAGTGACGTCACATTTGGATTTCTAAAAAAAATCTAAACAGATAGGATAGAATTAGCATATAATTCAAGATTAGTTTGTAATACTGATATAACATTTATTAGTTACAATGAAAATTACAATACTTATTAATATGAAATTTGGGTAGTAATTATATAATTAATTGTATTATCTAGCTATATCGGTATTTCTGAAACCAAATATATCGTATAGATTTAGTTGACCAAACAAAAAAATAATAAATGAACTGGGTGAGTAATTATCTTTCCCATAATACACGAATACAACAGAAAAAATAAGATTGACAACAACAAACGAAGACATTTAACAAAATCCGATGAAAAAAACAAATATAACATCAAAGTACCGTGCCACGTCTTATAGCAATTCGAATTCACACTCAGTAAAAAGTCACGGAAATAAGGCACCTTCGGTAATTGAAAGATCAGACGACCTAATGAAACACCACAATCTAACACGTGGTAAATAAAGGCAACAGTAGTATACCGCTGTTCAAACTCATAAATCCATGGACAAAAAACAAAATCGGGGTAACAAACTAAAACTGACGGAAACGCATAAATATAAGAGGAGAACAACGACACATCACTAATGTAACTAACACACACAGAAACGGACCAAGCATCAGACAAAATCCCACGAGAATAACAAATATAACATCAAAACCAAATACATGAATTTGGGATAGACAAGTACCGTGACACGTCTTATCGCAATGTCAATTTACACTCAAAAATAAGAGAAAACAAACGACGCAACGTTAAATTGTAACACACACAGAAACAAACTATAATATAACAATGGCCATATTCCTGACTTGGTACAGGAAATTTTTAAAGGAAAAAATGGTGGGTTGAACCTGGTTTTGTGGCATGCAAAACCTCGCACTTTAATGGCAATGTTAAATATAACATAGAAATGACAACATAATATTACAGGACTGCAATACAAATAAAAATGGAAAACGTATTAGACAAAGAAACACATGATTAATGAATAACAAAAAGCATCAGGTTTAAAATTTAATACGCCAAAAACGCGCCTCGTCCACACAAGACTCACCAATGACGCCCAGATATAAAAGATCGAAAGCGAAAAAAAGGTACAAAGTTGTACAGCACTGAAGATCAAACGTTGAAAAAGGTTGTGTCAAATACGGCTAAGTTTGTATGCTTGGGATAAGAACATCCTAATTATTTAGAACAATTAATGCTATTGCAAACAGTAAATTTTATCAAATGAATATAACAGATATACATAATGAAACTGAAGTATTAACTCATTACATAAAACAAACACGAATACAAAATGAATGACCAAAACAGAATAGACACACCCGACTCAGTCCAGGCCTCAACGCAGTAAATTAAGAAAATGACGTCACATACGACGGTGAAAAGGCATTAAAAATTACGTCACATACGATGGTGAAAAGGCATTAAAATTTTGAAGATATGAAATTTCTGAAACAGCAGAAAAATTACGTCACATATGAAAAACTATATCTCAAAAGTAAGATAGAATTGATCAGAATTAGGATTGATTAAAGATTAAAATAGAACTAAATACTGATATTGCATTTAAACACAATGCATATTGCAATACTTATTAATAGCAATTAACTATAATATGTATATGTGCAGTTTGTTATGAATCCAACTTCAAACTTAAATTATCGTACAGATTATGTTGACCAAAATTAAATCTAATAAATGACGGCGGTGATTAATTTTTGTTTCCATAACACATAAATATAATAGAAAAGACGTCAACAAATGTTCTTACTTAGATTGGACAAAGACACATCGTATGGATCAACCATTGTTTGAAGATGTACGTAAAATTTACGGAGTGTCATTTTTAACCTGTCCTCCTCACTTTATTGGAGCAGTTACTGCATTAGGAGCACACTAATGGAGGGTATGTTACTGCTGTTGAGATCGTCCCGTTTATCATAGATTTATGTGCGAAGTCGTCCATCTGTGTCAATATTGTCTGTATATAAGGTCAAAGTATCAAACCAAACAGTCCTTCTAGTATCAGTAGTAACCTTAATTTCAAGTTCACTGGGATACATGAGATGTAAGGTTTGGTTAAAATATGTGTTATTCAATGATAGGACATCATCAATTATCGGATATTTAATGGGATTTGGAGAGTTGTCTCATTGGTACTCATTCCACATCTTCTTATCTATACATTATTAACTTGGTGTTTCTGCACTGACCCTGGTATGCAGTGGCAATTAACTCAGCTAGCTTACCGATATAAACCAAAGTCAGTCCAATCCAATCTTGTTTTCAGTCTCTTGAAGCAGCTTGTATTAATTTACTTGGATCAGGCTTATATTTATTTATCTGTATCATTGTGTATTTACTTACCTGAAGCAAACTCTGAGTCTGAATCCTTTAGTTGAGTCATTGAGGACTGTTGTTGTCAGAGCGAAAGCTGGCTCTCGTAAGTCGTTGTTCACATTGAAATAAACTGCAACCTGAATGTGATATGTATATATATATATATATATAAATTACAAAATGCTCCTAAAGTCCTTTGATTTTCTTCATTTTTCTCCAACCGGTTCCGCAGCTTTGTGATAATCATGGATGAAAACTTTAAACATTTCTACATCTTATTGTATTTATTTTATAAAAATGACTCGTGAAGTCACTTGGTAATTATTTTTGAAAATATATCGATTTTAGTTGAAATAAAAGGACACTTTTTTTTGCTGTTTCAGAAATTTCATATATTCAAATGTGACGTAATTTTTAATGCCTTTTCACCATCATATGTGACGTAATTTTTAATGCCTTTTCACCATCGTATGTGACGTCATTTTCATAATTTACTGCGTCGGTCGAGTAGTACCGACTGAGTCGGGTGTGTCTATTCTGTGTTGGTCATTCATTATGTATTCGTGTTTGTTTTATATAATGAGGTAATACTTCAGTTTCATTATGTATATTTGTAATATTCATTTGAGAAAATTTACTGTTTGCAATAGCATTATTTGTTCTAAATAATTAGGATGTTCTTATCCCAAGCATAAAAACTTAGCCGTATTTGACACAACCTTTTTCAACGTTTGATCTTCAGTGCTGTACAACTTTGTACTTTTTTTCGCTTTCGATCTTTTATATCTGGGCATCGCTGGTGAGTCTTGTGTGGACGAGGCGCGTTTTTGGCGTATTAAATTTTAAACCTGATGCTTTTTGTTATTCATTAATCATGTGTTTCTTTGTCTAATACGTTTTCCTATTTATTTGTATTGTAATATTATGTTGTCATTTCTATGTTATATTTAACATTGCCATTAAAGTGCGAGGTTTTGCATGCCACAAAACCAGGTTCAACCCACCATTTTTTCCTTTAAAAATTTCCTGTACCAAGTCAGGAGTATGGCCATTGTTATATTATAGTTCGTTTCTGTGTGTGTTACAATTTAACGTTGCGTCGTTTGTTTTCTCTTATTTTTGAGTGTAAATTGACATTGCGATAAGACGTGTCACGGTACTTGTCTATCCCAAATTCATGTATTTGGTTTTGATGTTATATTTGTTATTCTCGTGGGATTTTGTCTGATGCTTGGTCCGTTTCTGTGTGTGTTAGTTACATTGTAGTGTTGTGACGTTGTTCTCCTCTGATATTTATGCGTTTCCCTCAGTTTTAGTTTGTTACCCCGATTTTGTTTTTTGTCCATTGATTTATGAGTTTGAACAGCGGTATACTACTGTTGCCTTTATTTTTCCTATCATGCAATAAAAATACAGAAACAGGACGTCACTATGTATTTTTTTATCATGTTGTTACTTGGTAATATATTTTTTTTTTAAATATTGATTTTAGTTGAAATGATAGGACAGTATCGTGAAAGCATTCATATACATGGTCTTAAAAGTATATTGAGAATGTTATTATGTTATAGGGGACATTGCGATGTGGATATTAAGCAAATAAGGAAGTCTACAATGTCGGCCTGTATAAAAAAAAGTCAGCTGGAAAAATACAGGAAAATCGTGTAATTCTTTTTTTGCTTATAATTTTGAACGATTTAAAAAAAACGGATATTACATGAATCCGATACTATTAAAATATATTATAAACAGAATACTACATGGCAAAATCCGTATCGCATGATGCATAAGTTAACCACTCGACCAATAACAGCCCTCGGGACCTGCAGCCGTAGGGTCTTATATTGGTTTCTCGTGGTGATACAGCATGCGATACGGTTTTTGCCATGTAATATTCTATATATAAATGTGTAAATCCAATAACTATTCGGTAGTGATACTTCTTTCTATACACCTTATTTTAAAATTTTGTAATTTGACACGCAATGCTTTATATATTTCAAAGATTATCATGGTTTTAAATGTAAATTATTTACTAAATTTTGATGGAAGCAATGTAAAGTCAGATCATTTAAGTAATTTCAAGTCAGATCATTTAAGCAATGTCAAGTCAGATCATGTAAGCAATAGCATGTTTTTTTTTATGTAATTAGATGTTGTATTACCTCCATTTAAGTCATATCAGAATTTTTTAAAGTAATAAAATGTTGTATTACCTCCATTAGACACAGTCCTTTTCCATTAGCATTCACCGATACACTTCGTACTGTATTTGGAATCTTAATGACAAAAACACAAACGTTGATAAAATATCAAATATAAGTGATACGTAATGATAAATATTGTGGCATTTTGAATACTGATATATAAAATGTCTTGCTGATTCAAAATTAAGTTGTTGTCGTCGATATATATGTTGTGGAATGAATGATTCATATTTTGAAAAATAAACGGATTATATCTGTATGTTTTTTTGCAACCAAAGAAACATCTCGAAATTGTATTTGGTGAAAATGATGAAGAATTGGCATTTGTCGAATACCAACATGAATATAGAGCTGAACTCAATGAGATAATATACAAAATCAAAATTGAAAACTAAACACACAACAAGACCGAAACAAACAGACCAAATAGGTTATCAAAATACATAACAGTAATTTGAATATACAAGATATAACATAAGATAAAACGAAAGAATACACTAAACGTCGGCTTTAAATCATTACCATATGTTTTTTTTCAACAATAGCCCAATGTTTACGATTGATAGGCGTGAACAAGCGTATATGTAATATGTGAACCACTAAATTGAGTTATGTATCATTGTGTATAGAAGAGTTTAATTGAATATAACCACAAGATCTGTGAGCACCATCAATAGTTCATAAATCTTTGAAACTTATGGAGCAGGATCTGCTTACCCTTCCAGAGCACATGAGATCACCCCCTCCCAGTTGTTGGTTTGGTTCGTGTTCCTTAGTCTTTAGTTTTCTATGTTATGTTCATTGTACTATTATTTGTCTGTTTGTTTTTTTTATTTTTAGCCATGGCGTTGTCAATTTATTCTCGGTCTATGAGTTTGACTGTCACTCTGGTATCTTTCGTCCCTCTTTTACAGAATATGTCTGGTTGTTATTATTAATTGTAAGGGTGGGATTAAAAGGACCCAGTGACATGCCAACTATGTCAGACAGATGGATTTTTGATTTTATCATGGTCAACATCTTTACTTTTTAAAAGATGATTTTTCAATCGTGTGACAATCGAGACATCCACAGCAGGATATACTTATTTCAGTTCATCCTTTTCATAAGATCTTTGTTGAGAATATTTTTTTCTTAACGTTTATCTTCTATTTGTAGTACAAGGGCAATCGTGTTGTTATTTTAAACTTATTTCTTCTATTTATAGTACCAGGGAATTCCCGGTGTTTTTTTTAACTTACATCTTCTATTTGTAGTACCAGAGCATTCCTGTTGTTAACATCAAACGTTTTTCCTTGAGACCACGTGTCACCAACAGTATTTACACTCATTTGAAAATTAGGTACGTAGATCTTTTCTCCTAACCCTGACAGTGCTTGAATTGCTATCACAGTGTCCTAAATGAATCATGTTTATATTTTATCAGTTCATAGAAATAAAATGAATTTTGAATACATGATGTTGCTTTTCCAATGTTAATTTTTCATTTAGAACTGTGAGAATTTTTTTTATTAATAGTACTTTTAAGAATTGAATGCAATAGATGATTTTCAACAAACGGCTGTCGTTTGCCAACGTTTTTGTTTGACTAATAAAAGTAAACATTCATCAAAATAGCCAACGGTTAAAGGTTAAAGTTTAGTAAAAGAAACACTCAAAAGTAATTAAATTTAATTTTGAATGTGTAATCAATCTTGCAAACAGGAGTAAGTTTTATTCAAATATCTGTTAACATAATTCTATAATAAATAAAAGCACTTGGTTCCTGATTGGTGTAAGTAATTGAAATACAGTAACACAAGACTGTCAACACTGAGGTTGTTGGTTTGAATTTCGCACGTAGCATGCGTTCTAGACACCAAATTAACAGACTTCCAGTGTAGTTTTTCTTAACGAACGACAATGGTTTTGTATTCCCCATACATAAAAACTGCCACGAAATAACACCAAATAAAAATGACTTTAAACACAAATCAATCAACTGAAATATATATGTCCCAGACCATATGAGTATTTGGACCATACGCGTATGGTCATGACCATATGCGTATACTAATATGGTATTTGGATCATATAGGTATTTTTTCAAATATATTACAACAAACTTTTAATAAAAAAAAGACAATGAAGGTTACATAAAAATGTAATAATTTTATAATTCAAAGGCTAAATAAAAACTGTATATTACTGCAAAAGTTAGTTTTCATCGCTAATTGCATTTCTGAATATAGGCTAAGGATGACATTTTCTCGCACACGGTACTAGAGCTTTTTTTTTGCATTTGTACGTCTTGGTTGTACACATGCAATCCTTTTCATTTAAACCCATTGCTTGCGAGTGAACAGTTAGCCTTCTCAGCACGTGCAGTCATACCGATGTCTTTCATCATTCCAATGTGTCTACGTTTTTTTAAAAAGAAACTCTGGACCTTACGCGTAAGGTCGGACCAAATGAGTATATACCCATATGGTCATGACCATACGCGTATGATCCACATATTCATATGGTCCGGAACATGTACATGAAACCAAGGTCGGTTTTTAATAATGAATACCATGCCCAATCATGAATTATGTTTCGCGAATTACATTTTAGTAATTATAGTATTGAAAGAAATCTAATTGTTCTATGAAAGGTTATAGTTTTATACATAAAGGTACATAAACTTCTTTTCAACTTTGAATAATAATTGTCTCATTGGTTATAATACCACATCTCCTTATCTTTATAAAGCAAAGTCTGTACTAAAGGTGTCATACCTGTGTAGAAATGAACCCCCCTCGTGGGTTTCTCTGTCTACCTAACCATTTCATTATCCGAATGCCGTTGTCTGTATCGTCCTTCAGGTTGTATCCTAACAGTATATAAGAGGTCATTTCGACATCTATAGCTCTAACTTTAGTTTGGGGTGGTCTCCAGGTTTTCCAAGGTTGCAGTTTGTCTGCTTCAGTTTCAGGTAAAGTCCAGTATTTTTCACCGCCTTAAAAGGTTTAACAATGTTTTTTTTCAAATAATATCATATCAAATTATCATTATTTGATTCTGAGATAATAAGGTTGTTTCAGTTGTTTTTGTTCTTTAACTTCTAGCATTATTTGAAGAACACATTTGAATAAAAACAACTTTTATATCTAGATGAAAGAAAACTATAGAAACCTGCCCAAATTTATTCTCGTTCTGCTTTGCAAGAAATATAACAGTCAAATGGCTAAATCCAAAACGATATCAAACAGCGCTAATTGAAAACAATTAACAAATAGTTGGGTCAAATACGAATTACTTTACAATATCGTGTGGTAGAAAACCAACTTCTTATGATTAGATATTCAATAAACAATTCATTTTTAAAGATAACCGTATCAATGATATTTTTCAGTTGTCCCAGTTTAAGACTGGTGACATCTTCGAATCGGCAGTTGTGTATTTCTAACAACAGCAAAACAAATGAATAATTGCAATACATACCATTGACTTTTGCCTTTTTCTCAAGTTCTGCTAAGATTGCACCTGCTATCGGATGTTTGGCCAACGATAAGGCATAGAATGCTATAGCAAGTTCATATAGATTAGCAATGGATGCAGGTGCACCGTTTGCCACAAATTTAACTGCTTTATTTATAGATTCAGTTACACTCTTCTGTACCTGGAACAAGATATATATTAATTATTTGTTGGTAATGTGTTCTTCTTTATCTTAATTTTAAAAACAGGCATACTGCATTTTACATTACCAAAGTTAAACAATTAATTATGTTCTAAACGCTAAGCTTTATATGTACTATAACCTATTTCTTACATGACTTTATTTATACTCCTGTAGATAGTTGGCAATCACACCATCTCCTAAGTGTTCATTATAAACGTTCTGTTTGGACTTCATTTAACCTTGATTTTGTTTTTGTTTAGGTCTGCTGTCTGACGATTTAAATGCTTGTTTATACTTTTAAAATTGTGCAAGTTTTTTTCTATTTAAATTTTAAAATCCCCCCCCCCCCCCCCCCCCATGGATGCATGTAGTGTAAAACTAGTTTAAACAGGACATTTACATCAAATCACAATACGTATCTTATGTTTTACTTACCTCCTTGGATACTAGATTGATATCTCTGGCTTCAAGAAGTGCTATGAGGACAAATGCAGTCAGACTTCTTTTACTAGACACTGATCCTCCCTGAAAAACAGGGGACCATCAGTGTAAACTGTGTAACTTACAGTTAAATGTGATACCATAAACAATTACATGTAAATCAATGACACTATAGTATATAATTCGGATTTCTAGATGGTATAACAAGGCTGCTATTTTGTATTTATCTGTTAAAGAAATAAAGTGCAATAGTTATCAAAGGTACCACGATTATAATTTAGTACGCCAGACGCGCGTTTCGTCTACATAAGACTCATCAGTGACGCTCATATCGAAATATTTATAAAGCCAAACAAGTAGAAAGTTGAAGAGCATTGAGAATCCAAAATTCCAAAAAGTTGTGCAAAATTCAATCTTACATGTGTATTAGACATTTAAAAAAAAAAAAATATTAATTAACGTTTTTAGACATATCATTTTTTGTTCAAACAAAATAAATAGAAAAGAAGTTTCTGATGAAAGTAAACTCGATAAATCGTTTCGGACGAATCAACTTTAAAGCATGATGTCTTGATTTGTTTGCTGGTTTGCTATCATCAGATCAGTAGTCAGAACTTCCGTACTGACATTATTATTGTAAAAAAAACCTTTCTAAACCAATATAGACAAATATAAGAAACCCAGGTTTCACCTAATCAAGCGAAATTGACCTAAATATGAGTTGGCTCCTTTTTAGTCGTACACCTCTTCAACTTTTTCAGTTCTTATGTCATTTCTTGGCTTTCAAATATTTGGGATTTGGAACTCCTGGTGAAGGTGAATCAATAAAACCGTATCGGTTATAAACCATGTCAATGAAAGATTAGTACTGAAAATTATAAATATAAATGGTAGCCACACATGGTATTGTACCTGCATTTCCTTGTGAAGAACAATTCCTGGCTCGTTAAAGGCCCCAGATGTTTCTTGTTGCTTTATTATCCATTGAACAGCCTTTGTTATGACGTTGATATCAATATAGGTAAAACTTACAGCTTGTGAAAAAGATTTGATCACAAAAGCAGTCAACCTATGAAATCGAAAGTTTGTTTTATGCTTAATCATTAAATAATATTATTATATAAATAAGATGTGGAATGATTGCCGACCAAAACATTTTCCATTTTTTCATACAAAATGTGTTATTCCTGAGCGTCAACGTTTAATATCATTTGTTTTCAATGCCACTGAATTACATCTTTGTATTGTCTTACAGCTTCGTTTATTTCTAAACCACCTCGTTTGTCTCATATAAGCGTGCTAGTCTTGAATAAGATAAGTTATTGCTTTTAAAAACAGATCGTGGCAAACCGAATTGGGTTTTACTGTTCTATGCTAAGCAGGCATCATTATGAGTAACAGGAAAAAATTGACAGCTCCTAATCTGACTAAAAATACACCCGTTTTCATACGTAACATACTCCACTGGTATTTCAAAATTGAAAAACTAGAAGAATGTGTCTGACAGATGCATGCAAACACGCGACGACTCATTACTAGTGAACTGCTGACAATGCATAAAGTCATTCTAATAGTAGTTTTGAAATGTGACAAATCTATTGTTTTACGAACAGACGGATGAACGGATCGACGTATGGCTTGACGTACATGTGTTTTTTTATTTAAAGAAATCCCCTTTTGTTAGGATAGTTATATACTATTACATTTTAACTTGGACGTTTTTTTTTCCCTCAGTGTGCCAATCATGGTTCGTATTTACATCATAATTATGTATATATATTGATTAACATCATTATCATCATTCCGTCATTGTTGTTGCCTCTATTGGTGTGTGTTTCTGCACTATACTAGTTGTATATAGTACAAGTATACGATGGTTTCAGAGCTTTCAAAATATATCTTCAGGCATAATATTGAATAAAACTTACCACGTAGTTCCACTTTTATCGTTATTTCCAAAAGCGCTGAAAGATCCATTATCATGAACATATGAAAGTTCTCTTTGGTAACCTTTTTAAGAGAACAATGTTGATACAGTGCATATATCATTTGTTTAAGAGGTCGTTATCAGTATGAAAAGTGCAACTTGTGTATAGCTAATACAAATCAGCATAACATGAGGTGAGGATTGTACAATTATTGCTTTAGTAATGTAAATAAGAAGACGAGTTATGATACCAAATAAACAACGTAACATCGCTCAAACATTAACGTGTGTTCGCTTTTCATACACAAGAAGAAAATCGAACGTACATTATATTTGCTAAAACGTTTTGACCTATAGAACATACAAACATTTGCTTTTTGTTGTGGCATAAATAGCTTGAACATTCGTTCTGAGTTTATCTCGATCGACGTTTATTCATAATTTTTTTATATTATAAACTATACCGCAACGCATCTATACTATAAAACGAGAAGACCTCATTTTTGGTGTCGCTTCTCTTCTTTCTACAATAAATTAATCAACACGACTCTATGTCCTATATGTACAGTGCATAGTCGCACTTGTCATCCATTCATATGATTATTCAGATTGAGTTATTTTGGGAGAAAAACGAGAAAAAGGCATCCGGATATTGTCCCGTCATTGGACGAAATTTTAAGTCAGATTATACTTCCGGTTTGCGTTTTTCTGTATACTTTGAACAAAAAAGAATAGTACGAATAAAGTGTATTTTAATTCTGTTCAGAGTTTATTAAATTGAGAGGGTCTGTATACTATGTCAATTGACCACCATGGATCGAATACTAAACTAAGAATTGAAAGTAAATACACTTTATTTATATAGTAATATACAGATAAGCGCTAAAATTATTCATGTGAACTTTTGATACCTTTTTTGAAATTCTCCATTCATTAAATACTTTACAAAATTCAATGATTACAAAAAAAAAAATGTGGTATGATTGCCATGTTGAGATACAGATAAGCGCTAAAATTATTCATGTGAACTTTTGATACCTTTTCTGAAATTCTCTATTCATTAAATATTTTACAAAATTCATTGATTACAAAAAAAAAGATGTGGTATGATTGCCATGTTGAGACAACTCTCCACAAGAGACCAAACTGACACAGAAATTAACGACTATAGGTCACCGTACGGCTAAAAAAATTCAAACGAGAAAACTAGCGGCCTTATTTATGTACAAAAAAGGAACGAAAAACAAATATGTAACACACAAACAAACGACAACCACTGAACTACAGGCTCCTTACTTAAATGTTCATAATTTATTAAATGTATGTTCATATTGAAATTGATAGAAAACCAAAAGTTGGGAATTTTGGAAATGAAGGAGGAGGGATAAAACTTCTAACAACGCTTCACATACTTTTAACTCCGCTCTGAATGCCCGCGATTTCGCGGGTGTGTTCTAGTTAAAATATTAAAGTAAAACAACCATAGCTTATCGTTTTACTTTCAAGCACTAATTCAACATACGTTTAATTGATTATGAATGTAAATAAAGGAGAAGTGTCGGATTCAACAGGCGCAAGAGGCGTAAATCCTCCACCCCTTTGTGAAGAATGACGTACCAATGTTGATCATACGCCGCAAAGAAAACGTGCAGTTATTTTGCCCCATTTAGTCTGATAATGCTTGTAAGTTTGATATTCTAGCTCTATCGATTTATTTGTATTACCTCCCTCTAAAATGCTCTCTACTCTATTCCGGACATCATTTGTAAGTCTGTTTGTTGTTTTCAGGTATGAGCTGACGTAAACATTTGGAGCGAATCTGATCATGTTCTGTTCACCACAACCGTATGAAATCTGAAGGAGATCCTCTAGTCCGGCTAGTGTTGCCCCTAACAGGTCACCTGTGAAAAATATGTTACACGTAAAAATATGTTACACGTATGGAGAATTGATGTACAGATGGTCACACCAGAAACGCAAATAGTCGGAATTATGTTGCATCAAGTGAACAGCGGTGTATTCGTTTACAATGATTTTAGGAAAGTGATTTTTTTATTCGTTTTATTTCTTGGGACTAAACAGTTACCAAAGTTGGAATATGACAGTTGTTATTCATTCGTTTGATATGTTTGAGCTTTTGATTTTTCCATTTGATTAGGGAAGTTTTGAATTTTCCTCGAAGGTTATTATATTTTTTTGTAATTTAACTTTTTTTGTAGGCAATATCTTATTGTGTGTTATTCTGAAATTCTAAGTCATGTTTTATCAGAATTATCTTTTACGTTTAACTATGTATTTAGTACGTTATAACCGCAATGAAACCTTTTTTATTTATTCTGCCTCACTTAATCATATGCCAGTATTTTTTGTTAGTTTTTATTGAATTAAAGAATGACTTGTTAAGAATACCTCAAATCTGTTTTTGAAACTATGTTATAGAATTAAGATACTGGTGTCTAAATAAATATACGTAGTTCAATATAATTAAAGTTGATACTCACCAATGACTTGAATTTTTATAAATTCTGAATCTTCAACTAGATTTGGCGGGAAAGACAACGAAATTGTCTCTCTGACCCGTCCTCCTTGTCGGAGGTCAATAAGTAATGGAACGTTGTAATTTTGTTTGATACCTTCGGCCTACAATTTTCAATAACATATATTTAATGTTAGGCTTAATTTTATATTTACCTGATTTACTGTGGTTGTAACCGATAATGTTTTACTTCACGGAAAGATGTTCGTTATCAGATTTAAAGAAAAGTTTATAGTCAATTAAAAAATAAATTCCAAATGTTCATTGACTAAAAATACATCATCATGTTCTATTTTTAAAAATATAAAGATCGAAAGAAATTTCAAATAAAACAAAATTTTCGTCTTTAATAAAATTAACGGTACCAATTTTCTTGCACCAGATGCGCATTTCGACAATACATGTCTCTTCAGTGATGCACGTGGCCAAAATATTTGAAATTCAAAGCTTATATAAACGATGAAGAGCTATAATCCAAAAGGTCCAAAAAGTATAGCCAAATCCGTGAAAGGAATCAGAGCTTTGTATGAGGAAAATACATTCCTTACTTTGTAATAATTTCTAATATTTTGTAACAGCAAATTTTAAAGGCATTGTTTTATTCTTTTCAAATTGAAAAATCGTATATGATTCCAACATGTTTTCATATCTTAAGACTTTGCAACAGACGTAAAGAAAACAAATCAGAGAATAAAGATGAAAATGATAATATGATGCACACCAGTCTTTATTCATAGTTCTGCGAGTAATTAAATTACCTCTATCAGGAATTCACGCTGTACAGCGTCAGCTCCAATAGTAGATCTTGCAGTTCCGTCCAAAAGTATTTTACCAAGAGCTGTTGGTTTAAGAGGGAAATACACGGACGCCACACCGTCTTTCTTCACTAGCACAGACTGTTAAAAACGAAGTAAATTCATATTAATAAGTTTGAAGAAAAAAAAAATTTATGACTGTGTTTGAAGGCACGTTTAAGATTTGGGTGCCTTTACTCGTCTATTACTGTTACAGCTTTTACTTAGGGATTTCGTAACCAAATTTTTTAAAACTCATACCAAATCAATCATAGATAACTAGATTTGGCATTTTGGCTGTATTTGAGCATCAATTACTAAATGGCATTCTTCATATAATTTTAATGATGATGTTCTTGAGAACTGCAAAAACTCTTTATTTGGTCCTTTATGCTTTTTTTTATGTGAGTTGTATAATATAGTTCTTCTAACTGATCTTTTGAATTCAGTCATAAGTAATTGATTTTTACAATTTGTTCTAATGTTGGGCTGTAGCACCACTGATGTGCGAACGGGTAAATAAATTCGTCTTATTATATATATTGGAGTTTATAAGGAACGAACGATAATAAAAAAAAACACATCTAACGGTTTTGAAAAAATGGTTAAAAAAAAACCGTAATAAATACAAGGACACGAAAATATTGTACACTTTTTTAAAAGACATACATCATGACATAGATATTAACAACTATAGGTCACTAACTATACACAACAATCTATAATTCAAATCGATTCTACAAAAGTGCAGTAAACTATAAAGTAACACTCAAATTTAATTATTTGTATATGTTTATACCTGATAATCATTAGTATACCTATTTATTGATATCATACTATAATATAAAATTATTATACAGTTACCTTTGTCCAACCGTCTGGGCCTGGATTGAAGTCGTTTCCGTTTGCATCAACAAAGGTAAAGTTAACATTGTTAGCAAGCTTCACAGAAACCTGGAAATAAACTACATATTAGATTGCCATGGCTATAGAACTAACCTGATAGTTCATATAGCGTAAGAATCTTCAAGCAATAAATTTAAGGGATACGTGTTTTCTTGATTTAAACTTGGAAAAGGTAGCTGATTCGTATTTGTAAATAAAACAACATATTTTGAATACACTTGGATATGACCACAAAGGTGAACGTTTCTGTGGAGTTGCAGTTATTGTTCATGTGTTTTGGCTTTTGATTTGGCCATTTGATTATGGAACGTCCGTTTTAAATTTCCCTCGGAGTTCAGTGTTTTTACTTTTTGCACTTTCGAGTGTATGAATAAAAGAAAACAAACGTTACGTAGATAATCCCTCATTCAAAATAAAAATATGATTGGAAATGAAATATTAGTAATTTGCACTCAAGGTAGGACTACTCCTCAATTTATCTGACAATGGAATGTAGTTCCAAACTTAGATTATGTATAACGTTGGATGACATCTTCTTTCTGTTATGCAATTAGCACTAAATACAATTGCATAATTAAAACTGTGGACACAAAATATTTGCATACCTGGTAATGCAGTGCTTTGAAACATATCGATGGTAAAGGAGTAGATTGAAAAATCTAATGCAATTATGTATGTAATAATTTTTTTCATTGGTAAAAAATTGACCATCAAATCCATAGGTTACATGCTTACATGTCATAACTAAGGAGTGCCCAACTATTGAATAAATAGGATAAATAAATGTTTGATTACTAAAGAGTAAAATCACAAAAATACTGAGCGCAGAGGAAAATTCAAAACGGAAAGAACTTATAAAATGACAAAATCAAAGGATTAAACACATCAAACGAATGGACAACAACTTCATATTCCTGACTATGTACAGGCATTTGCAAATGTAGAAAATAGTGGATTGAACCTGGTTTCCTAGCGCTTCTCACTTGTACCACAGTCGCATCAGTTTCCATTATATTGACAATGTTGCGTGTACAAAATGTCACAAATAGGGGTACAAAAACATCAAGACCCCCACCCCCCCAAAAAAAAAACTTGAGGTGATTTCAGATGCTCCGATAGGGAAGCAGCTCCAGCTCCACATGTGGCTTTCATCGTGTTGCTCATGTTGTTACAAAGCCGATAAATAATCTAATTAGGTAGGTCACATTCGTGAAAAGGGAAGGGGTTGTAGTTACGACTTAAGGAACATATTCGAAATCATCTCTATAACTAATATTCCATAATGGTCAACTAACTCGTGATGGCTTCCGTAATATTTACAAAATGATGATTACAACTTCACCATTTGGATCTCTTGATTTATAAATAAAAAGGTCACAATTGGGAAACTGGTATCATCACTTGTCGTAAAGTTTTGTTTTCAACTACTGACTCTCATAGTCAACGCCTAGATATATGTCCTAATAATAAGATGTTATAGAAAAAAACAGCACCTTCATAATAATCGATGTTTTTATATGACTTTATCCAAATTTGAATCGTAGAGGTAATGTTATATAAGTTTTCATTTGTACGACATTAAGTTAAGTCTTGGCACCAAAATCATTCATAAAGTTTCGCAGAAATTTATTTTATTTCAAAATTGTACATTTTTCAAGCTCTCACGTACAACTTCTTATAGTAATTCATTAGAATCAGCAAAACAGTTGTTTGCGACCGTCTAATCACCAACTGACGGTGACAACTGTACTGTTATTCCTAGAGTAATGATTTGGGAAGGGAGTAGTGAGGTGACTTTTTGAGTGACAAGCAATCAAAACGATCTCTAGATATTAAAATATGTGGTATTATTACCATTGAGACATATCTCCATCCATTCATTTTCAGCACTATTGGAAATAATAAGCCTTTTTAGTATTTATAAACACTTTTCATATGAATCATATTTATTAAACAATTTATTACTTGCTTCATTTCACTTGACCTGGCGGAGTTAAAACGGTTCGCTCATCATTGACCAGTCCATCTACTGATAGGTGTTTTGGGATAAACTCATCAATAAAGTGTCCATTTATGGTCATTGTAAATTCGTTTGGAGACACTTATAGGTGATTAGAAATCAATGATAATTATAACGGCAATCATTCTAATACCCCAGTCCCACTAGGCCACGATCGCACTACGATCTGCGAAAACAATGCAAATTTTGATGATCGTAGTACGATCGTGTAGATCGCAGTAAGGTCGTAGCACGGTCGTGGTGAGGTCTTTTTTTAAAAGATCGTGATGAGCGTGGCCAACTTTGAATATGTTCAAAACAATCATGGTGCGGTCGTGATGAAAACAGGTCGTAGTAGAAGCGTAATGAGAGCGCACTAAGGTCGTGGAAAGGTCGCAAAGGTCGCTGTGCCCTCGTAACGAAAGCGTGCTTCTATTCGGAGAGACTGCGCTACGATCTCACAGCGACGTTATTACGACCTCACTACGACCATCACGTTCCCAACGCGACCCAACTACGCTTCCACTACGACCATACCACGTTTACACCACGCTGTTCAAGACCACAGTATGATTGTAGCACGCCCTTGCCGTCCTCATCACGCTCTTCTTACGACCTCACTACGTTCATACTACGACTTTCATTCTTATTGTCATTTTCACATAAAATAAATGAAATCTCTCAAGGTTTTGTTTGTCTGTTTGTAATAAGGACTTCATGTCCATTTTCCAAACCATGCTTCTCGTTTTTATATAGATTAGACCGTTGGGTTTCCCGTTTGAATGGTTTAACACTAGTAATTTTGGTGCCCTTGATATTTTGCTGTTCGATGTGAGCCAATGTTCCGTGTTGAAGGCCGTACCTTGACCTAGAATGGTTTACTTTTATAAACTGTTACTTGGATGGAGAGTTGTCTCATTGACTCATACCGTATCTTCCTATATCTACTAATATTGACACATGTGTGTCATCTCTGTTATCGTTCACTAAAATATCGTCATTTGAGCTTGAAGAACCAGCAATAGTTTGTAATTTAGGTTGCATTGATCGGTCCGTCATCTCTGCTGGATCAGGATTCGTTACTATCTGAACTCCCTTTGCCTCTACATCAACCCCTACCACCACGCCCATGTGTTCTAGTAGATTTTGGTGGCATGACCGTATTGTTTCAGAGAAATCTACGTATTGATCAGAAACAGAAGGAATTGAACTGTATTGATATGGAACACGATGTTAAAGTTTTTGCTGAGAACGTAGTAAGATCGCGGTTTGAACGTAGTATAATCGTGGTAAGAACGTGCTATAAGCGCAGTAGAAACGTGGTAAGATCATGTTGCAATCGGATAACTCGTGGTATGGTCGTAGTGAGAACGTGATGAGCGTAGAACGATCTAGATAAGCGTAGTGAGGTCGCAGAATAAGCGCGGTGAAAACGTCGTATAATCGTAGGGGGATCGTTGTAGAAGCGTACGGAGGACGTAGTAGCATCGTGAAAGCAATGGAAATTTACATTTTCATGCCGCTCATACTGCGACCTCACCACGATCTGAATTTATTTTAGATCGCGGTGAGCGTGGTGCGATCGTGGTCTAGTGGGACTGGGGCTTTATCACACCCATCTTCAAATAGACTGTCCTTATACATTTTAAAACGTAAGCTCCGCCCGATCAGTTGAAATAATAATTGGGTTACAAGGTAGACGATAAAGCGCATATGAACTAAATAACGGTACAAGTGACTCTTTTCATAAAAAGTGTCCGTGTAACTTCATAAACCATTGTCTTTGTAACACCCGTTATTGTACTGATTTTCTATAGCTCTACTTGGGACAAGGTTATAGAAACCTTAGAAATGTTAGTTATCCATACAGATAAGAGTAATGAACAAGTGTTTTTTATGTTATTAAAAAAATTAGTCTCATCTTAATTATGAGAGAACCTTAAAAATCAATATACTTTTACATCAACTTATACATTTAAAATATTAAAATAAGTAGATTTACCTGTTGATCTTGGTCTAAGTAATTAAATACTGTGGCTTGAACTATAATAACCTCCCCTCGTATGGCAGAATACGGAAGTTCAAAACGCATGAAAAATCTTTGGAAAGTTGTTAACTGAAATATATTGTATTATCTTTCCTATTGGTATGTGTGTTATAAATGTTGCTCTTGAATGGATAAAAATATAAATTCTCTACAATTTGTTTTGCATAATATAAAATTAGTGTGCTGCTTCAAAATTACATAATCACGTACCATAAAAAGATAAATACTGCTAATTGCTTTGAAGATTTTTCTTCTACAATTTCAGTTTTCATATTTCTCTATATGTAATTTTCTCTTTTACCAAAAATACAAATTTAATTGATTTTAAATTCGTGCAAATGTAATCAAGAATTTCATAACACCCAGACAAATAACGGACCTTTGTCTTAAAAATCATAATTCAATGTTATTGTAAACTCATGAAATATATTAATTACATTTGCAGTATTTGCAGCCACTCCGAGACCGGTGTTGGGATTAACAGCAAATGCTGATGCAATCCATTCTGTTATAGTATCCGGAGCTGTTGTTCTTATTGTTGCCGTTCCATCCGAACTGAAATGAAATTATGTTTATCCATTAGATATAATTTAATAGATTCAATAGTATAACAAGATCATAATTAACATATACTTCTGTAAATGTTACTACATAGACACTTTAGGCACGTACATAAACATAAGGAGATGTGTTATGATTAGTATGAGACAACTATCCACCATAGACCAACATCACGTTTATGTACGCAATTTTTGGCAAACCTAATGCATTCAACAGTTAACAGAAGAAAAGTCATATAGTCAGCTTTATAAACAATATAATCCGTATATAAGAATATTTTGAACGGGAAAACAAGTTTTCTTCTATAACTAACTGTGCGGTTTGAGCTGATTATTCATTTATTTGTTGAAATTCCCAATGTTACGGCATTCAAAAACTGTGCGCTTCTCCTCGTTTGCTAAATCATAATGCATGAGTAATCATTATCTAACCAAGTCACCTTCATAACAATAAAATTGAGAATGGAAATGGGGAATGTGTTAAAGAGACAACAACCCGACCAAAGAAAAAAAAACAACCGCAGAAGGTCACCAACAGGTCTTCAATGTAGCGAGAAATTCCACTCCCGGAGGCGTCCTTCAGCTGGCCCCTAAACAAATATATACTAGTTCAGTGATAATGAACGCCATACTAATTTCCAAATTTCAGACATGAATGAATATGCTATTTGAATTCATCTTACCTTTCAAAACGATTATAGGTCAAACAGCTCTAATTTGTATTTCCTATCCCTCATTTCTGTTTCTTATATGTTGTCTGCGATTTAATTTTTTGTAATGTGTTTATTGGCAAAGAACTACATGTATATTAACAATAGTAAATAAGTTCATAGTACATCAGCAAAATCGAGACAAAGTCTGCGATTTAATGGTTGAATAAGGTTATCCAAAATATTTTGTTGAAAATGTTACAGAATGATTTCATTTTCATTTTTACATTTTACATGTTTTCATATCGTTTGCATTTAAAAAGGACTTAAGTACATAAATCTTGAGTAGTTCTTGATCACGGGTGCAAACCTGACAGAAAATGTCACTTTGTATGCCCAATCTTTATTTTTTTGTATGCAATTATTGTCTTATGCTCATTGGGGGGGGGGGTCAATAACATTAGCTAGTACTTCAGTAGTTTTACGGATATGGTGTTATATTTTTTTTTAATTTAAACTCAATCAAGTATAAATCTTTATTGTGCACTATTTTCTTTCTAATCATTTCTTAAAATAGTTTTAGTAACACTTTATAAATATTTTGATATGAGCGTCACTGATGAGTCTTATGTAGACGAAACGCGCGTCTGGCGTACTAAACTATAATCCTGGTATTTTTGATAACTATTTCTGTAAAATTAACTTTTCCCAAAGTTTTGAATATGAGGCATTGAACATATATAAATAGATATTTCTGTGCAGATCTTATTCTTGATACATTGATTGATTGATTGTTGGTTGCTTAACGTCCAGTGGCATATTCTTGATACATCTTGTATGCCTATTAGTTTTCTAGTAAATGAACCCACTTGAAAAACATGAATTAATACCGTTTATATCGGTTGTGTAGTTAGACCTATGCATGAATATAATTTAACAATCTTAACTATAGATTAAAGAAATTACCATTCAATGTTGACAAGCCGTTTTGCACTTTCCTTGGAACTAGGTGTTTTTGGTTATTTTTCTTTTTAGTATACTGCTACTTTTGCAAAGGTGCTATTTATGTACTAAAGATTTGTAGTACTGGAAATTAACTTTCAATATTTCTTACTATTTCGTTACTTAAAATTATTGTAATATTTAGGTACCAGTATTTTACAGTACTTACTTTTTACTAAAAATTTTGGTTCAAACATAGTACCAATAGAGATCACAATATGTCATGTTCAAAAGTCATAATGTTAAGAGATTTGAAATAGACAAACACTTCCCAGTATTACAGTACAGAAATAGTACCGTTGCAAAAGTAGCTGTGTACAAAAATTAACATTATTCCTAAATGTTCAGGGTAGAAGTCGTTCAGGATTATATGTACATAAAATTTCAATCTGATAAACGGAAATACTATTTATTTTGTTTGAAATAAATGACAGGCACTCAAAGTATATCTACAGGTGACAAATGCCACGTCATTTTGTATATGGCAGAGAGTTGTTTCATTGATAACAATATCGAAATTTTTGTTTGTTTGTATATTTAGGTATTTTGTAAGGTTCAGATATCCAGTATATAGATTAAAGAGTTTTGTAATCAGTTTAAGGCTAGTATTATGGAGAGAAAGGTAAAATGGTCTAAAACTCGTCTGTTTCTAAATGTGCTTCTGAATACATGAACTAACAAACTTTTCTGTAATTGTTCTAAACTCCATCCGTCACAAGCCCAGTAGTCAGCACTTCTGTATTGACCTGAGTTATCATTGATATGTTCATAATTATAAATTAACTGTTAGCAAAACTTTGATCTTTGGAGAAAAAAAACTAAGACTTTTCTACCTCAGGAATAGATTACCTTAGCTGTATTTGGTAAAACTTTTAGGAATTGTTGGTCCTCAATGCTCTTCAACTTCGTACTTTATATGGCCCTTTAAACCTTTTTTGATTCGAGCTTCGCTGATGAGTTTTTTTGAGACGAAACGCGCGTCTGGCGTGATTATAAAATTTCAATCCTGGTATCTATGATGAGGTTATATATTAATTTTTCTCTTACAGTTGATTGACTGGCTGTACACATTTACCTGAATACCTCGATCATACCTTGTCTTGAAGAGAAAAAGCAAAAATATCGAACTACAGGGAAAATTCAAAACGGAAAATTTCCAAATCAATGGTAAAATTGAAAGCTCAAAAATATTAAAAAAAAAATGGATAACAACTGTCATATTCTTAACTTGGTACAGACATTATCAATGTGTAAAATGTTGAATTTAACCTAGATAAACCTCTCACTTATATTACAGTCGCATGCAATTCCATTAAATTAACTGCCATATGTTGAACAAAGAATACGGATATAATAGGTACAAATATAAAAAATAAAGAGGGTAGACACCAGTTAACGGCGTGACATGGTCCGAGACAACAATTGTCGTCCCTTGATTTTCGTTGTCCCTAGTGTTGACAGTGGGTTACTTGTCAACTTTTTTTTCAACCCTTCAAAATTTATTTCTCCATGTTTAAATCCTCAAAAGGCAAGTTAGGGGGTGAAATTACACTGTAATAAAAATTGGGTCCAGAATATTAAAGGAAAGTAGTGATTTGGTCCAGCTGAAAAAGGTTACAAATAAGCACTTTGGAAGCTGTCAAAAGATGACAAGACGCCTTAAACATAAAATTGTCCATATTTTGAGTTAAAGCCGATGCAAATTTCTATCATTTTTATCTAATTTGTGCAAACGTAGTACAACACACTGTAAAAATTTCATTGAGAAAGCGCAGGTGGGATTTTTTTAACTTTCATTTATATTCTAAAAGAAATGCACTTCGAAAAAATTGTGGTCTCGGACCATATAATCTTTAAAAAAAATAATTCAGAAATAATTTTAACAAGAAAAAAAAAGATATATAAACAAAGCATATTTGAAAATGCCTGTACCAAGTCAGGAATATGACAGTTCTCGTCCATTCGATTTTGATGTGTTTTGTCAATTGATTTTGCCATGTGATTCTTGACTTTTCGATTGGAGTCTCCTCTAAGTTCAGTATTTTTGTGAATTTACTTATTAAAAATGCGAAAGAAAAGAACAAAACAAAATACAATAGCACAGTAACACAATGACGAGATGTATAATACCGAGCCATGTCAGATGAACTTTACCAAAAATAGACTTAACAGTAACACATAATAATTTACAAAGACAAATAAAACAAAAACTACAACAAGTAATTACGATGATAAACAAAACAAAGTTGGACATAAACTCTTTTCCCCAAGACCTTTGGGCATAATTTGTGAAGCTGATAAGAAAACATTACCAACAAACTTTCTGTATTTTCCTATTAACTATGTTACAGTTTGTTTGTAGTATTCTATCTGCTTCAATCGTATTGGTTTAGAATGTAGCTGATCAATACAATATCAACAATGTCGCTCTGACACTCTACGATACGTCATTCGTAAAATAACAAAAATACCGAACCTTAACGAAAATACCAAACGGAAAGTCCCAAAGCAAATGGCAACATCAAAAACCTCAATTAATATTGTCCGTCGCGCGTTTTATATACAAAAGACAGTGACATAAGAATCAAACAATGTATCATTGTCAAAAAGGTGGAAGTTTATGGAGCATTGAGGACCGACATTTTCATAAGGCTTTGTCATATTCATCTAATAGGCATTCAAGCTTAAAAAAATATATTTAATGCACCTATCTAACACACAGCTATATTATATATCATTCGAAAGGAAAACATGTGTAGATTCCATTTTTCCCGGTCGTAAAAGTGAAATTTGAGGCAATTTTTGTTAAATTGGGATCAAATGTAATTCTTAAAACAATGAAAAAATAACACTTTTGTAGTATTATTGTCTTATTTGAAGCAGCTGGTAATATAGTTAATTCAAATTTTACTTTACACGATACTATGATAACGTCTCTCTGATTCTTAGTTGCATATCGTTCATGGTTTGGCGATAATTGACGTCATTTTGACGTTTTCACTCTGCTATAGGTAAAACGGTACTTTCTACAAAAACGACGTACACTTACAAATATTTGACCTTAAATGTGTTAATATTTACTTTAATTGATGGTGTGCCATGCACAAAAAAATATGATGAAATATTTGTAAGTTGGACGAGTAAAAGGGAGAGAAAACAACGCAATAAAGAGAGTAAAAAGTAGACGTCTTTGTCACACATCAACAGTGACAATAGTCTCCTGTTTGTTAACAGCCTATAAAACGTGTCAAGATCGTAAATTACTATCTTACATGTTAAATACAACCACTAGCAAAGTTAAAGAGGATATATAAATCACATTTCAAGTCTGTCCGTCTGTCAGTCCCCACTTGTTTGCGGCCCGTGTTGAATTAAATCAGGTAACTTGTACATGTATACAGATATACAGTTCATCCACTGATTTCAAATATAAAATGCATTGCTTTGAACTATAGAAATGATGTTAAACACACTTAGTTCAGAGATGTATTATGGGATGGCACGAGGTTCTTGATAAATTAAATCTGTTCAGTTTGACATTGACATTGACATTTGAACCGTCAAGTTTTCAAACATTGTTTGATTCGTGATTGTCTGGTATGTGTCCGGTCTATATCTTTTGAACCGTTGAACCTGGGTTTTCCAAACTAAGTATGCATATACATCATATAATAGGGGATGGTCATAAACAAAAATCTGGTCACTGTGATATGGATCCCGGCAATCATAATGGAATCCTGTCCGCGACATATACAGCTGCAAAACTAAGGTTTACCAAACTTCAGATACAGAAGTCGGTTTAATAAAAAAATTTAAGACAAGATTAATAGTAAGTAAACTGAACTATTCATGACTTACGACCAGCTTAAGTCGTAAGATTTGTTGTGAAATTCACCCAAGATGCAAAATTAGAATGCGGTGATTTACAAACTAACGACTGCATTTTTTTTTCACTCACGTTTGTTCAGTCAAAAAGTTTGCAGTTAAAATGCAAGCATTAATGTCTTACCAGTATTCAAAACATATATATATATAGTTATCAACTAATATGAATTTGTGGGATATAGTTCGGATAAACCTATATATAGGTGTTTTTGTCATTCTGGCGGAGTTTCTGTGAATAATCTATTTCTTTAAAAGAAACGAAACAAGAGGCTGTCACAACGACAGCAAACCGGATTTATTAACATTTATTTGTGTGCAATATCACAAGAACCATTACTGATGAATGGTGAAGGTGAAAATAGTCAATATCAAATTTGACCTCCATTTTGTCATCAGTATCAACATATTAAAATTTGAAAAGCTTAGATTGAATGGTTCATGAGAAAATGCAACAACGTGAATGGAAACGCCATTTTACGATCTTTCAAGAACCATAACTCCTGAACGGTAAAAGTCAAAATCGTCATTATTGAACTTGGCCTCTATTTTGTCATCAGTAACAACATATTAAAATTTCAAAAGCTTTGGTTGAATGGTTCATGAGAAAATGCACGGACACGACGGGAAACACCATTTTTCAATCTTTCAAGAACCATAACTCCTGAACGGTAAAAGTCAAAATCGTCATTATTGAACTTGACCTCCATTTTGTCATCAGTAACAGCATATTAAAATTTCGGACGCTTTGGTAGAACAGTTCATGCAAAAATGCACGGACACGACTGGAAACTCCATTTTTCAATCTTTCAAGAACCATAACTCCTGAACGGTAAAAGTCAAAATCGTCATTATTGTACTTGACCTCCATTTTGTCATCAGTAACAACATATTAAAATTTGGGAAGCTTTGGTAGAACAGTTCATGCGTAAAGACACGGACATGACTGGAAACTCCATTTTTCAATCTTTCAAGAACCATAACTCCTGAACGGTAAAAGTCAAAATCGCCATTATTGAACTTGACCTTCGTATAGTTGTCAGTAATATTTGTACCAAAAAAATGCCTTCATGGTTATTCATACTCTTTTTCGAAGCGTTTATGTCCGTTTACTTGAGGGAAATTAACTGAGAAAACGATTTCGGAAATTTGATTGAAAAGAGGGAGTGTGTAAACGTGTATAAAATCCAGAATTATACAGTGATAACGATATGTATTAGACGAAGTTTTGATTGATACAAACATCATTAATTTGGATTTCAAGCCGAAAATATCTACGAAACGAAAAAAATATTAAAATTAGCACCATCTTTATAAAAAAAATCGAAAATGTTACAAAAATCTTTTTTTTCTCACAAAAATTACTTTTTTTATTTTTGAAAAGTATTTTTTTATACATTGACATGTTAAACGTACATACTTTTTGCATTGTGACAACAGAAAATAAAGATACATGTTAATTTTTCACGCTTCAACACTGTTGGTCATTTCTGAATTTAGAATTATTTCTCGATATTAATTCAATTTTTACAAAAATTGCACCGTACAATTTTTTTACGACCGACCAAAAAAAGGAAGTTCAGATTTCATACTATATCATATAAAAAATCCAGCTGTGTGTTAGGTGGGTGCATTAAAGTCACTAACTAAGCGTTTTTTCTGCAAATTTCACTCGCCTATAAGGTAATATTTGCCTCTTTTAAAAATATACATAACTAAATGCTTGATATGTTTCTCCAATCTGTACTACGATAAGTGTCGAGAAAAAAATTTGAATTGTAAAAACCATAGTCCGACGCGTTTTTCTGTAGCATTTACTTCAATCAGGAATGCTCAAAATTAAAATTATAAATCAAGGTTATTTTAGAACCAGAACGTAAATTACCAATGGACAAAAATTAAGCGTTCGTACCTTTTGTGTGATTGACAAATTTCCACTGGTTATTCAGGGGTTACAAATGCATGTACTTGAATCTTTATATTAAGATCCTAAGTATTTTTTGAAATTTCAGATATGACCATAGAACCAAATATTAAAATGCAGTATTATTTATGAGATTTTCCTGGATTTCGTAAATATTTGTGAACAACGAATTTTAAAGTTCAACGCAGCGCAAAATTTCTCTCCGCTTGAATGCATATTTTTGCAAAACCACTAAATCAAATATCCACGATATAATCAATATATTCACGTAAAAAGTAACCACGAAAATAAATGAATCCACAATTTGTTATACAGAAAATACTGAATATTTTTATCAATATAGAAATAAGGAGCTATGGAATTTGACAATGACCCAAATCCACGTTTCCGGATATTTCTTTCGAGTTCTCCCAACAGATGCCAATTGAGCAGATGCTGATCCGTTCTTATCAGATAAAACCCAACGTGCCCATTCAGCTGAAACAAGTTACCTAGCCACAAGCATCACTGAAGTGACATGTATTGTCGAAATGCGCACCTGGTGCGGAAAAATTGGTACCGTTTATGTTATTACCCTAGTATTTCCAAAATATAGCAATCGATAAGAACTCTGGTTCATGAAAAGTGGAAAGAACGATTTTTTAATATATAATGCATGCGCATCCAGATATAGCAAGCTAATATTTCCCACATTCCACATTTGCAAGGTTAAACTTATAGCCAAGCACTTTCACCTTGTTCTATTGCCCTTATTTGGTAATACTCTTCTTTAAACTGGAGAAGAAAAGTCAATAATAAACCCTATCATGATCATATTTCAGAAATTGATAAATGGTAATGGTAATGTCTCACCCTGTAGTGCTGTTCACCCACAACCATGTTTCTGGAAAGTTCTTCCTTTTTCTTGTGGGAACAGCAAGACTTCCGCTTGCTGCGGCCAATTCTCCGCCTCCTCCAAAGCCCCCTCCAAGGCCCCCTCCACCTATAGATGGTCCACGTAGTCCTCCAGAAAACTTTAGTCGGGCTGAATTAAATGAATGCTCACCTTCAAGCAGTATTTATTTATTATTTTGCCATAAAAAGATACTCCTGGTTGAATGATTTTGCGTTTCAATCATTATAAAAGGCAAATACTTTTCTTCTCCATTTCTTAATACAGCCAAATAGTACAATCATCAATAGTATAAATAACATACAACTACATGTAAATCCAACTTCAAACTGGCAAATGAGATGTAAAAATATGCGAAACATTACTTCACAAACGAAGCTAACAATGAGAGAAATGAAATAAAGTTATATTAAAAACCAAATGTCATTGTAGACTGTGTAATGTCAAATTCAGTCAGTGTTAATAATATTGTATACGGTATAACTTGTTAACGATTGGAATTAATTGCAAATCTTAGTTGCGTAAAATCAAATGTTGCCAGAAACAAATATGCTATAAGGTAAAATCACATAAATACTGAACTCAGAGGAAAATCAAATCGAAAATCCCTAATCACATGACAAAATCTAATGACTAAACACATCAAAAACGAATGGACAAGAACTATTATATTCCTGACTTGGAACAGGCATTTTCAAATGTAGAAAATGGTAGATTAAACCTCGTTTATAGCGCTTAACTTCTCACTTTGTTGACAGTCTCCTCAAATCTCGTTATTCTTACAATGATGCGTGAACCAAACAGACATAATACATAAAATAGTCAAAATATGGGTACAACAGTCATCATCGTGTTACAATTTCAACAGGAACAATTTAACAAAACACAAAAGCATCTATTTATAAACACATTCATTGCTAATAGTTTCTATCAAATAAATGTAAGAATGTAAGATTATTCAATAAAAAGTATTAGGAATCAAAATAGATCACGGCCTTAATTGGAAAGAGCAAACCAATCACATACCATGAGGTCAAGGTTGTTAATTATGCATTAATTCAAGAAATACTAAGACAACAAACGGAAATAGTATTTTATAATTCTAATATAATAACAATATTTGACTACTGTTGTACACATTGTACTGTTGTATTGTTGCAACAAATAATGCCTCCAGAGATAAATAAACAGCAACAAGAATAATTTAAATCACCCTTGCTTAACCCAACGAGAATTTTTTGGATATAATAAATCGGCAAAGTTTCCAAGGCAGAATTATAAATCATAAACTTATTCTAATAAATAAAATGTTCAACAATGCAACTCCCGATTATCTGAATATGTTTTGTGTTCAGAGGTCTGACATTTATTAGAGAAATAATGATCCGCATAAAACAAATTTAATGAAAAGATATTTTACAAATAGCTCTTTCATTTTATGAAAAAGCGAATCAACTCACATGAAATTATCACCAACGTAATGTTTAATGAAATTAAATGTTTCAATATCTCCGACAAGCCAAGCAGTGATAGATTATTAATTAACATGAACACTATGAAAGATATTATTCTTGAGTATATAAAATGCTTGTTTTATTGTTTATTCGTATATACTATATCATTTTGTACATTATGAGGGTCCCAATCAAGATTCGTTACCTTCGCTGAATACATATAGTACTCGGATGATCGATAGCATAGGAATATAATAATTATATCAGTGCCAAATATATGAATGGCACTTTAAAGTTTAACAGTACTTTTGAACCATTATTACCACTTGCAATAGAAAATGGCCATTGTTATATATTATTGTTCGTTTCTGTGTGTGTGACATTTTATTCTTGTATCTCTTTTGTGTCGTAGTTCTACTCTTATATTTGATGTGTTCCCTCATTTGTAGTTTGGAATCCTGATTTGTTTATTTCTCAATCGATTTATGAATTTTGATTAGCGGTACATTGCTGTTGCCTTTAAGGAAGCAATCGAAATATTTCATTTTAATTCCATGATAAATATTTCTTTTTTCACTGAATTTCGCCTGATAATACCGCTTTCGAAAAGTTTCATTAGACACCCTGTTCTAAATGATGAACACTGTTACAACTTTTAATACCTTTTTTGTTTGATCTGTCATATAGTAATGTTTCACTAGTTTCAAATACTTACGACTTGGTGGAGGAATGTACTGATAAAGCAGCGCATCTGTCAACACATAAACACCAGCACCCTGTTAACAAAAAAAAAAACAGATTTTAGTGACAAAAAATTCTGAAACAGTTTGAAAAATTTATATATATCAAAGATTTTATTTATTTTTGCTATGCAATCCTATTTATCTAAACTACACTCTTGGGACAAAAGTGAGTTCTCACTAAACGCAATGCCCTATCAGTTCAACTAAAGTGGAATTTTTTCAAAAAATATTATCAAGTAATGGTATGAGCGATTTTTATAAAATAGATACCAAAAGATGGAGAAATGTCTGAAATTTTATTGGTTTTTTTGGGAATAATATTCGTGAGTTTTGTTTTCATTATCTGATGGGTTACACACAAATGCAAATTTTTACGATTTTTATTTGGTTAGAATACATAGCAAACTTTTTAAGAAATATTTTTCTTTGTGTTTATCTCGTCAGAAAATTAAAATGAGCACGTATAAAATAATGGCCAAATAAAAAATAAAGCTTTAAAAATGTCTACATCTTATGATATAATGAATCAGTCATGTAGTTACTTAGTAATATGTTTTTGAAAAAATATTGATTTTGGTTAAAATGATAGGACATTTTTCGACTGGGAACTCACTTTTTGTACATCTGACAAGGACATTAAAAATTGGTAATTTTTCGGTTTTCGCAATTTCCTTGTCAGATTATTATTGACTTGATATCTTTCATCCACTTGATATATCCCCTCCACTATTCGGTATTTAAATACTTGAAAATTTTCAGAACTATAGGTTAAATCTGGTTTTTAATAATTTGTGCTGCTTTACTTACATTGAAAATCGAAAATGCATCCCTGCCGTAAACAGGTCTTGGTAACCAGAAATCCCAACTACTTCTTGAAAAGAATCCCGAGTTGCCATAACTTTGAAGTTCACTCAATACCTATAAAAGTTTAAAACTCTTTACTTTTGAAATACAATAGAATAAATCATTAAAAATTATAAACTTCAGTGTTCCTGTTGTTTCGTTGTCTGTCTCTTATAGATAATGTGTTTCCCTTAGGTGTTTTTTTTCTCTCAATCAATCGATGATATTTGAACCGCAGTTTACTACTGTTGCCTTTATGTTACCACATCTTTTAATTTTTATATAAAGATATAACCAACAAGTCTTTAATTTTGGTTTATTTATTCATTATTTATTATTGGTTTCATGGTTTAATGTGGCGTCCATTTTCGGTGAACTAGTATATATTATTGAGTGCCAACAGAAATCCGCTGCTATGTGCGATATTTTCCCCTTGTGTTAAAGAGAGAGAGAGAGAGAGAGAGAGAGAGAGAGAGAGAGAGAGAGGGAGAGAGAGTGAGAGAGAGAAAGAGAGAGAGAGAGAGAGAGAGAGAGAGAGAGAGAGAGACAGCTTACATCTTGTGTAGTGATATCATTTCCTGATTTCAGTAATAATACACTTTTATTGGCTGCTAAAACATTGAGAGAGAGAGAGAGAGAGAGAGAGAGAGAGAGAGAGATAGAGGTTACATCTTGTGTAGTGATATCATTTCCTGATTTCAGTAAAAGAACACTTTTATCAACTGCTAGAACATTGAGAGAGAGAGAGAGAGAGAGAGAGAGAGAGAGAGAGAGAGAGAGAGAGCGAGAGACTTACATCTTGTGTAGTGATATCATTTCCTGATTTCAGTAAAAGAACACTTTTATCAACTGCTAGAACATTGAGAGAGAGAGAGAGAGAGAGAGAGAGAGAGAGAGAGAGAGAGAGAGAGAGAGAGAGAGACTTACATCTTGTGTAGTGATATCATTTCCTGATTTCAGTAAAAGAACACTTTTATCGACTGCTAGAACATTGAGAGAGAGAGAGAGAGAGAGAGAGAGAGAGAGAGACTTACATCTTGTGTAGTGATATCATTTCCTGATTTCAGTAAAAGAACACTTTTATCAACTGCTAGAACATTGACTAATGAGTTTGGATCCGCTGTCAATTCAACTTCTACGTCATCGCCTGGCTTAGCTCGTCTTGTGTTGAAGTTAATAGCCACCTACAAATTACCCAAATAATAAATATAGTTATCTATAACATTATAAAAGAAAACACTTTTTAAAGTAAAACATATACATCATATTTATACTGACAATATGAACGCAATGAATAAAGCGACACGTATCCTTCAAGAAGGTGAGAAAGGATATACTCCTTCAATATTAATATATTAATGCTTGCAACAGAAACAGATGGGTAACGAGTTTATATCCTTCTGTTCTGATAATGATTTCTTTAAGGCTGAGGAACTATTTTATTATTATTTTTTTTCATTTGAAAATCATTTACCTGCAGAAGTACAAATTTCATAAATTGTTCATGTGTTTGAGGATTCTGTATGAAATCTTCTACCATATAAAAGTGTGTAAGACGGCATGTTAAAACTTAATATCAGCAGTAACCGATAACATACTGTGATACGTATTGTATATTCTATGACTAGTATTGTAACTTGGCTATTGTGACTTTTGCTACTTAACATCGATATTTCTAATAACTAATGGTATAAGTGCAATCCTGTACCACATAATCCGATAGGACAAACAAATGTACATGGCAATATATCAATTTCGTACCTCGTCATATGATATAACTAATGGATATGGAACAATTCTGTACCATATTTTATAATACTAGCAGGAAAAAACACAATTGTGAACTTTCGATTTCTAAGTAGCAACATTCCAGCAGCACCTACATACAAGGTATATATCTCCAAATGGATACGCTATTCCCGTGCTTACATTTCCTATCATGATTTTCTTGAAAGAGGGTTGCTGCTCAAAAGGAAGCTACTGAACCAAAAGTTACAAATGGTGAAGTTGAAATCATTCCTTCGTGAATTTTACGAACTGCATCACGAGTTGGTTGACGGTATGGAATAACCTTTCCACAAATGATATCGGATATGTTCCATACGTCGTAACTACAATCCCCTTTCCTTTCATGAATGTGACCTACGGAATTATACTTTTTACCGGATTTGTTAAAAAAAATAAGCATCCCGACGGGTGTCACATGTGGAGCAGGATCTGCTACCCTTCCAGAGCACGTTGGTAAATGTAATTGCACTTACTTTATTTTCGATCTATGAGTTTGACTCTCCCTCTGGTATCTTTCGACTCTCTTCTACAACTTACTTTAATATTAAATATATGTTTAATAGCAATTGTAATTGCATCAACTACAACTTACTTTATTTTTGTATATATCCTCAATAGGAAACGTAATGGCATCAGCTACAACTTCGCCGTTCCGTCGTCTTACATAGTAAATAAGTAACTTTGCTTGAGGAATCATTGCATAATTGATCGTCAGATAATGGTCATGCTGCTTTCTGTTTCTCATACTAAATCGTCCATTTTGTACAAGTGATCCTTTTGAAAAAACCTATGGGTATTTGTTTGATTTGAATAAACAATTTTGATAAAAGATATCCTGAAAAGTACACGAACATATATTTCGAATGATCTCTTATGCCAATATGGTGAAAAGTATACATTATCTGGTAAACAATATTTGTGATAAAATACAATGCACACACTGACATTTTTGTTCCTCACAAAATGAGAAAGTTTTATAGTACTATATTCTTACCGAATTCACTGGTGTTAAACTGAAACAATATGCATATGTACCACCCTGAGAGTTAAAAAACGAATAAACCCATTTCTAAGAGAACAATTAACAAAGTTTATGAATCGCCAGAATTTTAGATAATAATTTCTAAGCGTTCGTAAAATGACGAGAACAATAACATACCTTGTAATTGCAGAAACGGATCATTTCTGTAACTTTTATAGCCAATGGTAATCTCTGACCAGGCTGAACATAAATAAAAATTAATATTTTTACAAAAATAAATACAATGTGATTGATACAACATTTTTCCTTTGCTTAATTTGCAGTGATGTTTCTAAAGAAAAGTTTAAATTCGAATACGATATAGATGGTCATATGCTAAGTTAAGATTCTATGCCATACAAATCCGTGTAATATTAAGATTCTCTCACTTTGAAAAAATTGATTATGTTTTTTTTTTTCAATAATAAAATAAACATCGAAAGTTATTTCGTAGGAGTATTTTGGAATACTACAAACTGATAACACATTCTATGTATTTGTTTCATCGTTTTTGAATGTAATTGTTGCTTCATTTTATCTAAGTATTTGATCCTCCATTGCATTTTGTTTCGTATTCCGTGACAATTTGGAAGCCTGGTATGATATCTTCGGTTTTTTACTCGCAAAGGAATATTTCATTTGTTGACAATGTGAATAAAAACCCGTAAGCGTAAGTTTATATTTAGTATATGAAAAGTGTAGTTTTGAATTCTGTTTTAATGTCCATTTCAATATACAGGACGATTGATTTGACTATCAACAATGACTGCTCCTTTTGAACTGTACCTGAGCTTTTTGGTTATTTTTAACTTCAACTTGTATGTAGTTTCTGCTTGGGGATTCTGCACGTGACAAATATCTGGATGCTCTCGATTTGCGATAGAAGGCCTATTTTTAAAAATTAAAAACATGTATATAATGGGATTGTATATAAGTACATAGACACAAATAAAGGCAACAGCAGTATACCGCTGTTCAAAACTCATAGATCTATGGACAAAAAACAAAATCGGGTTAACCGATTCGAATTAAAATTATGAAAAAAACCCTGATTATTTGTACAGTTTCAGTAATTGTTTAGAAGAGGGACGAAAGATACCAAAGGGACAGTCAACAAAGTATTCGCAACAAAGATTTGAAAGTATTTATTTTTATTTTCTTGTATTTTACTGTTTGTTTTTATAGTAAAAAAGTTTATATCCCTTCGTAAATTTTACGGACGCCATCACGAGTTGGTTGACCGTTATGGAATAACCGTTTCACAAATGATATCGGATATGTTCCTTACGTCGTACCTGCAATCCCCTTCCCTTTCATGAATGTGAATTAGACTATTTACCGGATTTGTAATCACATAAGCAACACGACGGGTGCCACATGTGGAGAAGGATCTGCTAACCCTTCCGGAGCATCTGAGATCATCCCTAGTTTTTGGTGGGGTTCGTGTTGTTTATATTTTAGTTTTCTATGTTGTGTCATGTGTACTATTGCTTTTCTGTTTGTCTTTTTTATTTTTAGCCATGTCAGTTAGTTTTAGATTTATGAGTTTGACTGTTCCTTTGGTATCTTTCGTCCCTCTTTTTATACATAGTCTAGGGTTTTTTTAGTTCCCTTGTAGTACTTTTCTTTTGAGAACGAAGCTTCTTCTTCTTAAACTATAGATAGCATCTATAACACAATGTCATAGTGCTGTATTTTACTGATAAATAAACTGACTTGAAGTTAACATAACACTTTAACACTGATAACAGTAATAACAGATAAGACACTATAGGGATCAGCTGACCCAGTTAAGAATGTTTCTTTAAATAAACTAGAAATAATGGTCAATTATTAATCGAATAAAATGAATAATATCTGAGTTGATTAATATTTCTTTTAATACCTCTATTCTACCAGACTGTGCCGCTTTAGGGAATTTAGCTGAGAGTACAATTATTCCTGATTCTGGGATCTGTTCCAAACGTGTCCATAATACTTTTCTGTCTGTGTTGATTGGTCGTGGAAATGGCCGCAAAGGCGTAATCTGATCACCACGAGGTCCAGGCGGCCCTTGTGGCCCAGGTTGTGGTTTCTGTTTACCAGGCACTGTATACGTTACAGTGATGTTTACAAAGCCCAATGGTGGTTTTAATGGGCTGTCGTCGCGCTGTGTAGCTCTTAACTAAAATGTACCAGTGACATACAATGATAAAGACGAGCACTAAAACATTTTAAGGTAAAATGCATACATTTAACATTGAAAACATCCTTAATTGAAAAGTACCAGTCACTCAAAAAACAATGACAAGTAAGGATAATTGGGATGATTGTAAATATGACAACTGTCTGCAAGTGACCAAATTGTGCGTTTGTAAAAGAGGGACGAAAGATACCAAAGGGACAGTCAAACTCACAAATCCAAAACAAACTGACAACACCATGGGGTAAAACGAAAAAGACAAGTACCTTTTGGTCAGCTACAAGTCATTTCAAACGATCAAATATTGACGTATTTAGTGAATAATGTTTTAGAATGAATTCTTTGTATCATCACTCTTTCACGGAAATCCTTTAAGAGCACCGCCCACTTTTGAATGAGGAGACTAATGAACAAATGGTACCCAGAAAGTGTTAAAAAGCTGAACCAAATTTGCAGCTCTAATTAATTTTCATGCCGTCAATATTTTAATAGATATCAATCATATTCCTAAATTATAAGATAAATATCTGCCTAAACTCTATCAACTATAGTCTACAAACTAAATGATATTCCAAAGTAGAAAATGATTTGACATGGCTAAAAACTATAGACTGAATAACAAGAACCCCGCGTTCTGAATTTATGGTGACTTTCCTGTTCAACGCCTTACGGGCATACGATACAGTTTTGATCCCATAATAAAAATTGCTAATAGGCTATTTTTTACCTGCTCAAATCACATATAATATAAAAAGAAATATACCATCATGTGCTACTTTTTGAATAAAATGAGGCATAACTTTCAGATATTTTCTCAAAATTCGGATTTTTGGACACATTTTTGCTTCTGACAGCAAGCATAACTTTTTTGTTGTAAAAGATAAACACACGCTGTAATTGTTTACACATTCTATAAATTTATGAATTTTTTTTGTTTAGAAATAACTTAAATTTATCAAATGTTCATAAATGTAGAAAAAACGTAATTTTTGCTGTATGTTTATCAAATTTCAAAAAAATGTATTATTGACATTTTCGTGAAAATTGGTACAAATAATCTTGATACGTAATCAAATCGAATGCTATTTAAAAAAAATAAGGTCCCTAAATTTGTTTTAAAGGTAAGTCAGTTTTAATGATAAAAAAATAGTCAAAAAATACATCTTTTCTTTTCCCGATATGTCACAGTTTGACGTCTCGAAAATATCATTTTACGTTAGCAACGTTATTATTTCCCCTGTAACTGTATTGAATGCCTTTTCTCTAGCGTTAAACGTGTAACGTTACAATAAGATTCTTCGTATTTTTAACATTAACGATCAATTAACATTACAATATTGTTACTTTCTGTCTTCTCATACTATGTGCTTCGACATATACGAATGGGAGGTAGACCACGAAAAATTGCCACTAAAGAGGTCGGCGATCTACAAATCGTGTTGGTCAATACGTTCGTATTAATGACCTTTAATTATCTACTCACTATTATTGTATAGTCTAATCCAGGTTTGAAATTGCTAGACATACTTGAGGAAAACGTAAGCATTTCTGGTGTTTCATAAATTATGACATTTCCTGTATCGTTTGCTGAGATGCCTGTAATTGATTCTGTTACTTTAGCTATAACTGCTATGTAAGTTCCAAATTTTGGTACAATTTCACTCATCAAAACTCGGATTGTAGCTTTTCCATTTATCTACATTATATAATAAAAAATTAAGGTCAACATTAAAGTGTCTACGATGAGTCATCTTGTAAAAAAGGAAATATTGTATATAAGCACCATTGTAGCATGGGCACTCTAAAGACTTAAATTCATGATATGGTAAATATAAAATCGCTGTTTATGCAAAATGATATGAAATATAAGCAAATCAATTATTCTTCTTATCATTTGTAAAGACTATAGGTGCCACTTCCAATAACAGCTTCCATGTTTAAACTTTATATGTATATTACTGCGAAAAGTGTGCACAAATTTCATTTGATGATAAGAATGATGACGGGACATAATTTGTCCTTACAATACCTCGGACGTTATGTATAACAAAATACTGTCTTATAGTAAAATATGATAATGATGCCTATAAAATTTTTCTAATATACCTTGAATTTCTTTACAATTTGATCTTTAGTATTACGTCCCCATTGACGTTTAATAGTCAATTCCGCATCACCTTGTACTGGCTTCCCAAAAGTGTACCTGAATATTATTGATATGAAACATTCACTTATATATATTGGGTGATTTACAGTTTAGGAGAAGATCGAGCAATTCATTTAATAATTCGAACAAGACCCAGTGGTAAAATTGGTGTTACAAAACACTGTGAACATACATTTGTGAAATGATTTTTGTTCGTACAACATACATTTATCTGGAAAAAAAATTACATGTTCGATCATAACTATATGGATAAACTTGGATATCAAACATTAAACTTAATGTATAATGCTGACATATCCTAAATTATTTATATATATAGTTCTAGAAGTCTTTATACATCAAAGTATGTTTAATAAACACACCATTTCTTTATCTTATAATTACCGACACTGATAAATTGGATTATCATGTGATCGGTTATGTGTTTACAGGGTGATAAAATATAAGATTGCGATATTTGTTGAATAAATAATGACTTTCAAAGATCACATTTTTCTTGAAAATGATATTTGTGAGTTTTCAATGCTATACTTAACAATCAAACTTCGCAAACTGCCTGCACCAATTGAGTATATGACTGTTGTTTTCTATTTGTTCCTCTGGTTTATCCAGTGTAATGTTTGATTTTTCAGTTTTAATGGCTTTCCTGTTTTGAATTTACGTAGATATTTTTTGTTAAAACATGTTGTTTTTTCAAATATATCACCTGAAAATATTCTTTTTGTGAAATTTGATTCCATTTAATACCTTGTAAACACCTGATGTTAGCAGGATTCTAGGGTCTTAACATAATAATCATCATAGTATGGAGTTATTGAACAACAATTAAGACGAAAATAAGTTTTACAGTAACAGAACAAACGCTAAATAGATACAGGTCAACAATAAATATCAACTTATTATATTAACATGATCTTACTAATGTAAAATGTAAAAGGGGGGGGGGGCGATTCCTTAAGCTAATACCGATCGATATTCAAAAATCATTCGTTACATAGCCGACAATTATCAACCGAAAGAAATCTAGGTAGTATTAAAGTTTTAAAAAAGGACAGTTGACTATAGAGTGTATCAATTACCCTCAAATTAATATCATACTCTGTCTGCTTATTTGGTTCTTATTATTGTGGATGAGTTTTATCAAATTTAGATGGGGAATCATTTTTCAAGTTATAATTGGCAATAGCTCTAGAATGGTAAGTGAATAAACTCATCATAGATACCAGGACTAAATTTTGTATATACGCCAGACGCGTGTTTCTTCTTCAAAAGACTCTCAGTGACGCTAGAATCCCAAAAAGATAAAAAGGCCATATAAAGTACGAAGTTTAAGAGCATTGAGGACCAAAATTCCTAAAAGTTTTGCCAAATACAGCTAAGGTAACCGATGCCTGAGGTAGAAAAGCCTTAGTATTTCAAAAATTCAAAATTTTGTGAACAGTAAATTTATAAATATAACCATATCAATGATAATTCATGTAAGCACAAGTGTTGACTACTGGGCTGGTGATACCCTCGGGGAAAGAAATCTCCACCAGCCCTACTAAATCTCTCTGACTTTCTGCACCTATTCGAACTCTGTATGACAGTTTTATTATTACCATTGTGTATGAGTTGCCTAAAATTTTATTCAAATTTAAGTGCGGTTGAAAAATTGTTACAGACAAAATGACAGTGAAGGGTTAAACTTAATCAATATATAGAACACGAGTTGCAATCCTAAATTTCTGTTATGAAAGTTCGAATTTGGTATTTCACTTGTGATATTTAATTTCACATATTAAGTGTGAAACCGTCCATAATTGTTCACATCTTTGACATATGTTACATACTGTAAATATGATTATATATTAAAAAATTGAAAACAACACGTTCAATAATTTCTTGCGTCCGAAGCGTTTTTCTGGATTTACCTTCATCAGGAAAGCTCAAAGCCAAACATTTGAAATCCGAATATGTATAAATGAAAAGGAAGTAAAAGTGTACATACTATTTAACACTCAGCAAGTTCTGCATACTTACAGTGCGTTGATAGTAACTTTGAAAAATCTGTCTGTTTTCAGTTCAAATGGAGGCAATACAACGTTCACTTCAAATTTAGGTAGAACTACATATAAAAACATAACATATCAGTAGCAAAATTTTGTATGATTAGTATTATTAAGGGAGTTCGCTTCTCAGTTTCAAAATAATTAGCTTTTCAAAACACTAGTTTATATTGATAGGGGATAAATAAAGGAATCAAAAGAGCAAAAAAAATATATAGGTCAATGTGCTTGTTTTCGAGATATTAGCCATTGAAATTTTGGCGGGAAATTATTCTCTCTTGACTTTTCATAGCTTTATCATTGAAAAGTTTAAGTTCTCAAAAACTATTAAAAAATAATAAAAATGTTATAAGACTTTTACAGATGGCTTATCATTATACATGTAAAAGATTTAAAAAAAGAAAAATGGGGGTCAATGGGCAAATTGTTTTAAGGCATTCGAATGGATAAAACCAGAGGATTCCGAAAATCTGACAACAATTCCAAAACATGACAAGCGAACTTCCTTAATGCATGTAAAAAAAGAAGTTTTAATTTCTGCTGACCGACAATTTAACGAATCGACATCAATTAACATATTCTGTTTTTATCGTCGAATGTCTAATACGTTTTACATTACTTAGTAAACTATTTTACCATCTACAAATGAATAAGGAAAATATAACTGATTTCTATCGTATAAGCACACAACAATAGGTGAAAGTGAGATACAATCATGTAATGTCATAATGCATTATTCAAGGAACTTGATGGATATTGCTAGAAGAGGGACGAAAGATACCAGAGGGACAGTGATAGACAGAGAGCATGCCAGGTTAATTTTTAAAATACAGAAATTCTATCGTCAGGGTACGATTGATTGTATTCCTATCATTCAGAATGAAATGAGGTCGTACAAACACTAAAAAAATACTCACAAACCCGTTCAATAGTCGTACGAACATTTAACAAATACTCACCAACCCTTTCTAAGACTAATAAATACTTAACAAATACTCACCAATCTGTTCCACATAATTATAAACATTTAACAAATACTTGTTCAACCCGTTCAACTATCTTACGAACACTAAACAAATACTCACCAACCCGTTCAACATCAAAACCCTTAGAGCTCTTTTCTCTCTAAAAACAAATTACAAAGCTAGTCATATTGCAAAACTAAACATATAAGTAAAACCGGTTTCACATATATTGCCATTAACATGATATACCAAGTATCAAGATTATGTCACTACGAACAATGTTTCTGTTCCTCGAAATCCAACCTTTCTTACATAGTTCGGCCTTGAAAATTTCTGTTAAAGCTGAAGCAAGCAAAGCGCTTCGGGCGCATGAAACCTTTAACGTATTTTTACAATGAACTTGTATTGCTGTTAAGGAAGGCAACTATGATATAAACTTGAGTAGTCTTTGTTGAAGATTGGTTACTAAAATACCTCAATATATTTACTTCTTGAAATGAATTTGGACTTGTGCTTTTGAATAGAAATTTTTAAAAGACACAAGTTTCGAGTGATGATTCTAGTTGGGATACTTGTGGATTGACAATTACAGTCAGGTATTATATTGTAGTGACAATTGATACGACTGGATTGTTCTCATTGGATTGTATACTGTTGTTAGCCTTTAAGGCATTTTACACTGGTTTGCCTTCGTGTTGTTAGTTTATCGTCCACTGTTTGAACAAATATACCATAGACATTGATGCTTGTCATTCTGTTAAATCTTTTGAAAATATGTCTAAATACTCACTCTTAAATATTTATATTTGTTTACCTAATAACAGAAACATACATATATTCAGTATTTATTCATAACTTCACCCTTTCAGCAATAATTTATTCAGGTATAAAAAAAAACCTGTTTAGAACCCCCTTCCTCCTCTTTGCCAGTGTACCATGAATTTCTATCTAAAAAAGGCTTTATATAATAACTTTACTTTTCATTCATCCTCGTTTGCTGAAAATTTTATACTTGGAGTTGAAATTCCGCTCCAAAAGCAATACTGATATAAAAAGAAGTATTTTTATTTCTTGTATATATTTCTGTTATTCTTTAGAGTCATGATGATATGTATTCCCCTGAATGATGTTAGAATCTAAATGTATTATACAAGTCTGATATATTTTTTTAAAGAAACTGACCTTTTGCTCCACTCTGATTGTCCAGCTACCCATATTTGTCAAAGTAGATAATTGGAATGTCCCAGCAAATACACCAAACGCTGGACGAACATTCAGAAATTGTTTTACTCTATTTCTTTTGGGATCCTGAAATAAATATTGAAATTGATATTACGCTTAATGGTCTTAATTTTAAGGTACCGAAGGTTAAGGATGTTTGACTATTTATTGAATAAATAACAATAGATTTAAGAAGTTCAAATTCTCTTTAGTCAGATTATAACTGATTATCTGATCTGTTTCAACGTGTTGTTTTCATTGTTACAGCAGTGGGTCAATACCTCAGCTGATTGCCTATCACTTCAAGATGAAATGTTTTTTTTAATAATTTGGCGAATTTATCATAGATGGATTTGACAACATTCGTATGCCCTATTTGGTCATACGGCTCATCAACTGTGTATTATAATTCAGCTGTGTAATCTTCGGAGTCCTATGAATTGTAAAATACATCTTACAAAGAAGGTGATATTAATGACATATTCATAAATAAACTAACCTGTATATAAATTGTCAAAGGAGCTGTGAGAACTTTTAATCTTGTATTAGTACCAAACACTCTAAACTGAACTGTTGAAGAAAATATACGTTAAATTCATTGATCAAGTGATTCATATGTAAACAATTCTCTAACAAAAATTAAAAAGTAATCATAATAAGAATGATTGCAATGTTCTCATTTATCAGCTCTAACTATAAATCCAATCTACGTCCCTAAAGTTACATCTTACAAATATAAGAACCTACTAAAGAATGCAAATTAATTCAGCTTAATTGTTACTTTTTGTTTTTAGATATATAAATACATGTTTTATTTATTATAATCCGAATGTGTTTTTGTCAATCGATGTATGAAATTCTGTTATTCAATGTTTATTGTCTCAAATTATAATTTACTTATTAGGATACTTTAATGACCACAAAAAAAACCACAACATAATTTTATATCATGTTTTAAAAGTATATTTGTGAGCTTTCCGTTTCATTGTAACTTATGACTGATGTTAACTCTTGACGTATGACGTCATAAATACCTAGATCTCCTGGTTTGTAAATGGCTTTGTCAGTCTGGATAAAAATGGACGACACTTTTTTCGTAACTTGAACTCTTGTAGCAGTTTGGTCAAATGTAATATCACCGATAACACGCACTCGGATCTTGTAATCATATCCTGCAGGTGTATTTCCTGGCACCTAAAACGAATATCACACAGATACGTATATTCAACATTTCAAAAACATATTGAATCCAAAGAATATAAAATGTGGGTATTTTTTTAAGTTAAATTCCATCGCATAAAAACGCTTTGCTATATCTATAATGCGTTTAACGTCTTTCATGTCATTTTTATTTAATATAAATGGTCAGTCGAGTAATAATGGACCTCTTTCAGTAAGCACTATGGTCAATTGTGTATTAGAATAATTTTCATCAGGAACTTTCGATAAGCTGTATTTGTATTGGAAATTGATGTCAATATTTATTATATGAATCTCTGTATTATCTATGTTGTTCCTATTCTTAGTTATTTCCGTTTTTCCCTCGTTTTATGTTTTTTGTAGATATTTTTGCAATAATAGTATTTTCCAGTTTATCTAAATAATTATTTGCTATTTTATATATTTGAAAAGATTACACTAAATTTTTCAAACTTTTTTTATTTTTTTTATTTGTTTAATATATCTTACGATTTCATCTCTCTTACTATATATCTTTAAAAATGTGTATTTACAAATCCCTATGCGAGTAAATTGTTATGTGTACAAAGATTCTTGCCTCAAAATTTTGATACACTAGCAAGTGTGCAGTTTGTAAATAAGTTTTTTAGCCATCACTTGTGATTGTCTATATTGTGTTGATATACTTGTATGTGTTACTAAAGGATGGGCGAAAGATACCAGCGGGACAGTCAAACTCATAAATCGAAAATAAACTGACAACAACATTGCTAAAAATGAAAAGGACAAACAGACAAACAGTAGTACACATGACAATACATAGAAAACGAAAGAATAAACAACACGAACCCCACCAAACACTAGGGGTAAGCAGATCCTGCTCCACATGTTGCACCCGTCGTGTTGCTTATGAGATAACAAATTCGATAGGTCACATTTATGAAAGAGAAGGGGATTGTAGTTACGATGTAAGGAACATATCCGATATCATTTGTGAAACGGTCATTCCATAACGGTCAACCAACTCGTGATGGCGTCCGTTTGGAACTCTTGATTTAATAGCTTCCTTGTGAGCAACAACCCTCTATCAAGAAAATCATGATTAGAAATGCAAGCACGGGAATATTGTATCAATTGTGGGATATATACACCGTATGCAGGAATGTTGCTACTTAGAAATGAAAAGTTCACAATTGGAAAGCTAAAATTATCTCTTGTGTCGTAAAGTTTTGCTCTCAATCGACCCTAATTGTCAATTTTTAGATGTAAGTCAAGATATGAGGCCGACTTAACTGTATCTGTCGTATCCTTTATCTATAGTTCAATGGGATACATGCGTTTGACGTAGTCACCAAATTTTGAATTATTTAGTGAAAGAACATGATCTATATAGCAGAAAGTAGAGTTAAAAGATATTGCTAGCTTCTTATGTTTCTTTAATAATTAGATATAGGAAGATGTGGTATGAGTGTAAATGAGACAACTATCCATCAAAATAACAATATATTAAAGTAAACCATTGTAGGTCAGAGTATGGCCTTCAACACAGACCTTGGCTCACACCGAACTGCAAATTATAAAGGGCCCTTAAATTAACTAGTGTACAATCATTCAAACGGAAAAGCCAACGGTCTAATCTATATAAAAACGAGAAACGAGAAACACTCCTGAACTACATAAACAGACGACAACTAACGTACATCGTTTTATTTCATTGCCTTTGTATTACATTGCGCATGGAAAGAGGGAATATGTATAATGGACAATAACCCAACATTGCTTCGACATACTTTTTGTGCTAAATTTATCTAATTTCATCCTGCATATTCATCTGTTCAAAGGTTGTATACTTACTTTTATAAGAACAACTCCTTGTCCCTCTTTAAAAGAAGAAAAAGTACAATCAATTGTAAAGTAGAGCGATAAGTTCGTCAATGTATGAAATATTGACGGGTAAAGCTAGAATTATCTTAAACGCTTACAATATATTACATTGTTGTCATCTATGATAATATCAAAGATTTATTAGTGATTTTGACCGTATGTTTGGTGTTAACATGAATATCAATAATGTGGTCAATTTTTTATAAATTTTCTGTTTAATTTTTTCGTAAAACTAAGGATTTTCTTATCCCAGGCATAGATTACCTTAGCCGTATTTGGCACAACTTATTATAATTTTTGAATCCTCAATGCTCTTCAAACTTTGTACTTGTTTGCCTTTGTAAATATTTTATATGAGCGTCACTGATGAGTCTTATGTAGACGAAACGCGCGTCTGGCGTACTAAATTATAATCCTGGTACCTTTGATAACTATTTGATCGGTTTTTACTTTTGGAATTCATGAGATTTACTCAATTGTCTTATTCTCTTTGCATGTTTTCTATTTTAACAACTTCTGCCACAATTCAGTTCAATTGGTTCTTTGTGTAAAGTATGGTTTCGTCATTCTACTCTGGCGTGAGGCTAACAGTTGTATCTTAAACATAACTTTGTGATTATGTTTATAAAATTATAGTGATAGTTGGTTGTTGATTTTATCAGTTTGATCATAATATATTTCATAAACAACAACTATATATATATATATATTTATTTAAACTCACGACGTAAAAAGCGTTGTGCCTGTGTACTGGCTACTGTTTTGTTTTGTTTGTCTAGTATATTTGCAAAAATTGTCACTTTTCTATCGCTTCTTTTTAAAGCTGATAAACAAATTCTAGCGGATGCACCAGCTCTTATCTGTTTCGGTACAGTTGCAATGTATGTACTGAAACAAAATTACACAATAAATACAAGGTATATTATTGAAGTTACAGTTTTCTAAAAAAATAAAATAGCAAAAATACCTTACTCTAAGCAAATTTCAAAATCAAAAGCTAAAAAACATCAAACGAATGGTTTACAACTGTCATATTTCTCACATGATACAGGCATTTTCTTATGGTGAAAATGGTGGATTCAGCCTATTGTTATCGATAGCTCAATTTGTATTACAGTCGCATAATATTCTATTATACTGACAGCGATGTGTGAACAATACAAGAGACTAAAGAGGTTAGAATGTCGGAAATAGTGGCACAGCAGTCAACATTGTGTTTAAATCTTTATAACTGTAAAACTAACAACTAAATCAACAAAGAAAAACAAAAAGGCATATTGACAAAGCACATAAGCATAAAAGAAATAAAAAAAAAATAAAAAGTTAACCATAGCACAAAAACACAATGATGGGATGTTTAAGTACCGAGCCACGTCAAGTTGATACAACAACAAAAAAGAAGACTAAACACTAAAATTTATATCTAACAAAGACAAACAAAAGAATACTAAAACATATTCAAGATGATAAATAACGGAAGTTTCTACGATATATACTTCAAGACCATCGTGTGTTATTTGTGACTTTGATATGGAATATTCATCAACAAGAACTTGGTATCTTCCAATGAACCTTTTTAGAAAAAGAACAAGAGGTTTTTTGACATACCCGTACCGCCTCAACTTTCTTCTCACACACTGGTGCCGTTTAAGCCTGAGAAGCAGCTGTAAGCTGTTGTATTAGATTTACTGTTTAGCCTGTTTTTGATGATATTCATTTGACGTGTCCTGGTACTTATACATCCCGTTATTCATGCTATGGTTAACATTGTATATTTTGTTTTTGAAAAGTGTTACAGGGAACATTATAATTTAGATCTTCTGAATCCTTTTTTATTTTTGATACTGATTTTTATCTGAACATATGATCCCTTTTCATACAACCAAATGCGATTCCTATAAAAAATAAAATCCAAACCATATTTTTTTCGAACTCAATTCAGTACATGTACTTGTCAGGTTACTTGGTCTGTTATATCAGTTATTATTGTTTTAAGCTGGTACATTGTAGTTAAGGTTTATCGGCTCAACAAGGATAAACGTACAAAAGTTCCAGTTGGAGAAGTTAAATCATTACTCCAATAATTTTTTTTCATATCTTCTTATCATTTTAAGTTGAGTAGATTGCATATTCATTGATCTCAGAATTTCTATTTTTTAAAGCATTCAAGAAAGGATTATGTAGCATATATCTATTGGTCCCGATTTAAAGAATGTATGCATATGTATCAAAGATTCACTTATGTCTGCATCATACCTTGACCAACACTCATGCTAGAAATTTCCAATGGGATTCGGTTGAAAAATCAACTTTAAAAATAAGTTCGAATTCAATTTTAAATTGTAAACATTTCTTTTTTTTATGTAGCAGCCCTTTCATATGTAATGTCTGAGTTGTTATTATATTTAACAGCTGTGGTCTCAGGATTTCATTGAGAGATGATTACTGCGTACAAAGAAGTAAGTTCACCAAAGGGTTCTAAATAGTACAGTTAGAGTCATATCTTCGAAAGGTGAATGGAATCCATCATGGTTTGGTTGATCGTTATTCAATATATATATATATATATTTCTGGAATATCTGTATCGAAGATGTCGAAGAATTTGTTGTATTTGTCGTTGGCATATTTCCGTCATGCTTCCGGTGTTTATTATGTCAACAAATGTAAGACCAACCGATTGTCTTTTCGCGTCATTGATAACACGGCGGATTCCATAAGTGACGCAGAAACGCATACCCCGCTTTCACTTACGTTATTGTACTAATCGTCATAGTATTTACTTTCTTTAGTTATTCATCATGGCAAATAATGTGAAAGTTAAATTAAATGGAAAAGTATAAACAAAATCTCCGAATTTCAAGGTAATTTCAAAAAGGGGTAAATCTATTTAACCTTACACAATTAGCCAACGAAACACCTCTTACATTCCGGACTTGGAACGAGTACTTTCTGATGAAAACGGTGGGCTCAACTGTTTAATAGCTCACTTATTTACTTCCATTCCATTCCATTCCACTGGTTTCTATATTGACTAGTGTATTGCAAAAGTGTCCAGTATCTTTTTGTGAACAAGGAAACCAATCACAATCCTGGTAGTGTACCTTACGTGTGCTGGTTAGGGTTTCAGAGGGTGAAAAATATGTTGTTACTTACTTTTTGGCAACTACAAGCCCAACAAAAGCTAATAGCAGACTTAAAACAAGTCGCATGGTTACTCCTTGTGTATCTGTGAAATATAACATAAAGAATTTATTACTTTAATATTTATAAATAATAGCTAGATTGGTGTGCGCTGAAATGTTGAACAGTATCTTTACTTATTGCTAATGTTACAGTTGTCATATTTGTGAGTATAGGGTTATAAAAAAGACAGAATTTCTGTGAAAAATATGATAAAGAACAACGGAATAAAGAAATCCTAAATCAGAATATCACTATCCAATAAAAAGTAAAATCACAAAAATACTAACCTCAGAGGAAAATCTAATCGGAAAGTCCATAATCAAATGGCAAATTCATATGACAAAACACATCAAAAACGAATGGACAAGAACTGTCGTATTACTGACTTGGTACAGGCATTTTCAAATGTCGAAAATGGTGGATTTAACCTGGTTTAATAGCGCTAAACATCTCACTTTGTTGACAGTCTCATCAAATTCCGTTATATTTACAATATAAAGCTTACCTTATTAACTGTTATGGTATGTTGTTTAAATGCCGTCTACTGGAGAGAAGAAACAGTTTTATTTAATCAACGAACTGTGTGGAACACATATCTATACATACATCTAGACCTTTGACACTGGTTGCATATGTTAAGCTTTCACTTCAATCAAAAATCGTTAGTAAATATTATTTATTAAACAATCTAGAAAATGATTATATTAGCAACATATTGTATTTAATATATCTTTTCACCTAATTTTATATTCAAATTCAGTAATTATAATGTATTTTGGCAACATGTTTTATATGTCGTAAGGAAAAAAAAAACACTTTCGTCCAGGAAAAAGTAATCATTTATAAAACCAAAAAAAGTCCCGTAAAATAAGCAATTCCGGAAACACATCACTGTATACGTGACTAAAGTGCATTCTGTAATGCGATTAAGTTGTAAAAATATTTATGGTAAGAATGCAATTGCGTGGTGCAATGCTGTATAACTAATCTCTTTGTGCTTGTATTCACAAGCTATATAGTCCTTTAATAACAATGTCAATCGGATATACTTTTTTTGTTTATGGTAATAATACAGCTTTATTAAAAGAAAGTTTGACTTGATTTAAATAGATTTACCAGAAAACGAATGTATTATGATTCACACAGTAATATTTGTTCATAAATGTCTAACTGTATTATTCTTAACAGTCATGCTTAAAGTTTAATATGACAGAACTTATATCTTTACTTAAATAATGAACTAGTTACAGTACAATAAATTAAACATTTGTTTTTGAGACATTTCTCATTTTCCACAGCTATAGGTCACCGTAAGGTCTTCGACAATGGGCAGAGCTCATACCGCATAGTCAGCAAAAAAAGGCCCCGAAATCACGAATGTTAAACAATTCAAATGAGAAAACCAACGGCCTTATTAATGTTAAAAAAAATATCAACAAAAGTAAATATCTAACACAGCAAGAAACGACAACCACTGAATTACAGGCTCCTTACTTAGGACAGACATATACATACAGAATGTGGCGGGGTTAAACATGTAATCGGGATCAAATCTTCCCTCTAACCTTGGACAGTGGTGTACTATATAAGAACGAAGTATAAAACTCAGTTGAAAAAGTCTTAATTTAGTTCAGTAAGTGTCGTTTGTTGTTGTATTTTATACGTGGTTCTCGTTTCTATGATTAAACCGGTAGTTTTCCACGTTTGAATGGTTTTTCGCATGTCTTTTTAGGCCTTTATAGCTTAATGTTCGGTGTGAGGCAATGCTCCGTGTTGAATACCGTACTTTGACCTATAATGATTTACTTTTACAAATTGTGACTTAGATGAGAGAATTGTCTCATTGGCACTCATACCACATCTTCTTCAATCAATTAACTCACCCAATGTATACAAATAGAACTACATGTAACAAAACATAGAGTGGACGTGGCAGTGTACTTGAACATCCCAACAACAAAAATACCCTAAGTACAGATCTGAGATTACTCGCACTTACTAACAGGTTCTTTTTGTAATAAGAATAGGTGCGGTGTTTATTTAGCACATGCTACAAATATTCGGATTAGGATTTGACTAAAGTAAGATACTGTAAAATTAATGAGTTATCAAAATTTTACAGATACTACTCTCGTTTTTCAAGTTACATTGTTGGTTCATTATTATTCGTTGTATACCAATGTTCGTGTATTTCGTCGGTACAGGAAAACCACGAAATAAAATGTTCAACGAATGACAAATTTTCTATAGGCTTGTATGCAGACTTCAGCAAAACAACGAAATTAAATATTAACGAACATACAAGTTTTCCTTTATCCACGAAAATTGGTATCCACGCGAATAAATCCGTCCATAGTATATCAAAAACATATTAAAGAAATATGAAGACGCATAACCATTCGGAGTTGCCTACATGATTATCATTATGGGTTATTTGTCTCTTAAACCGCGAAATTTCCATGTACATCTTTTGAAAAAAAATAAATCATTAGGTTATATTCACTACAAAAAAGTTTGTGTATATAAGATCACCCAAATAATGAGAAATAACTTCAACAGTACTAAAGAAATTTTATCTACAGACCTTTAAAATTTTAGCAAGCTTATTTTGTAATTTTTCAGTTTAAAAAAAAAATAAATAATAAAAACACTGTATAAATTTCAAGATTTCGAAACTTTTTCTGAATTTATTTATAACGGAGTTGTGAAACAATTGTAGCAAAATATATTTTCGACATAAGCATTTAGCTACTATCTAAATAATAAGGATAAATTCTTAAAATAAGACTGTTATGGCAGATTTTAGCTTTGTTTTCAGTTTTACACCAATGCAAGAAGATTGAAACCCTAATTCAAAATATGTTGGACATGATTCAAAAATATAAATACTAATGTTTAAAAGACTAATGGGTCATGAAAGTTTAGATTGAAAATAATTTGATGAGATGTCATAATCCAGTAATGGAAACTGTAACACGTTAAATCGAATAATCCTTTCTACAATGTTCTATCCTCCATACATTTTAAGACGAATCATATGCATTTTCTACTATCCGTCCGTTCGGAAGTTATCAGTGATATTTAAATCAAATGTAAATATGAGTAAAGCGTGTCAGCATTGTTGCATGTTTCAGTTTTATGGTTGATTTTAATGTATGTTGTATTCGTCACGTTTGATACAAATATTTTGTATTTCAATGTATTTCGATGATAGTATTATATAAACATATGGGACATTATTTTTGTATCTGCTCTGTTATATTTGTAATCTATTTGTCAATTTGTATTAAAAATAAGATTATGATTGCAGACAATTAATTTAATGATACATTTTAATTAATGCACTTATTTCAATTATTCATGTGCACCAATCTTTAACAGGATAATCAGAAAATAATTGATCTGCAAATAAAAAATTTAATAGTCATGCATGGATATAAAAATAAGGAATGGTATGATCCATATTTCTGTGACAGACCTCAATTACGGTTAAAGTTAATAGATTCCGACAACTTTAAAAAGGCCCTTCAAAACAAACATTATTAGGACTTTAGAAAGATTAAAATGTTAATTAAACCTTCATATTTATGAATTAACTAAAAAAAACACTTACGAAAGAACAAAGAGCAAAAGAAACAAATTACTAAACTTTATCTGTAGCAGTTACTTAATATAAGGTCTGAATATAAATAAGAAATTGTATGATGGCCAAACAGAAAGCTTTCAACATGAGACCAATTGGCGTTTGTGTTAGACACCAAAGCTCACAGTACGGGAGCGATAAAATGACCCACCATGACAGAATACAAATCTAATCATTTTAAACTAGCAAAAAGTAAAATCACAAAACAATTCAAATGCGAATTTAAGAATTCATTGATTGTGTTACCTTAGTCCTGTTAAATTTCAAAAGTGTTCATTATTGTGATTTTTCTTACCTTAAGTCGTAATCATAAATTTTGGTGAAATCATACAAGCAGTAAGAACATGTATAGATGCAAATATTTATTGAAAGTGATAAAAGTGACGGTAAATCGTAAAATGTGAATATATGTTTATGTTCACAAAGAACTTACGTATTATTCTGCTTTAAATGTACTTTTCTACAATAATTATATATATATATATAAACATATGGTAGAGTGTTATCTTCATTCATACACTACTGTATTTATATTAATTATTTTACAATTATATGAAAATATGATTTCATTATAGAATTAGTTTAATATAATTGTAAGGGGTGTTTATTTTACTCATTCATGTGAGAAACATGTTAAAGGATAAACAATATAATCATAAACCTGTAAATTTGGAGCGCTTGCATAATGCATATTTATATAACATACTTCTATCAGAATCAAGCATTATTAATACCAACAGCATTATTAAATTTAGGTGTAATGCCACCAAATCATACTAGTACGTCGGTTGCATACGGAAATAGGTAGTAAAAAAATATTCCCTTAAATTTCACAGATGTAGGTAATAAATATTACATTTCATTGCAGTAAAACATTTCTGGGTTTTAAACATATATCATAAGTATTTCAAAGTACCATTATTTTTTTATTTTGGGTTTCTATAGAATATTTTGGAAACTTGAGGTAATATAGTTACTAAAGCTTGTACACAGTTGAATAAGAAGTGACAATTTGATTGGTTAATTTGCAATGATTGTTATTTTCTTATATGCAATGGAATTTTATGTTAAATTTTGTCAATAGTACTGGACAGAATAAAACGTTACTAATGTAAAGTATTTTTGGATTTGAAACAAAGATAAATTCTGCACAATTTATTGAACAGTGCAAAATTAACAAAGACTTATAGTGGAAAATTAATGGTGGTATTACACCTAAAGAGGTCTTGAAAATATCAAATAAATGCAACAGTAGTATACAGCTGTTCGAAATTCATAAATCGATAGAGAAAAAACAAATCCGAGTTACAAAGTAAAACTGAGATAAACGAATCAAATTTATGAGAACTACGACACAACAGAAACACAACATTAAAATGTAACACACACAAAAACGAACTATAATATAACAATGGCCATTTACCTGACTTGGTACAGGGCATCATACATCAAAAATCATACTCTATTGACTATACAGACTTTCAGAGAGATAAGCATGTAGATATTTGTAATGTCATATTAATGAACAGTAGACACTTAAAAGTTAGATAACCAAGACATAATAAAAAACTGAATTGTGGTCGTTTTTAAGCGTAGTTATCTGCAAGACGAATTTCTACAAACACCTACTACTATTGTCTCTGTTTGTAAATCGTACTACTCGGAGGGCTGATAAAGAATGAGGAATACATGAGCACTAATGTCATCGAACACACAAAAACAAATTATTTGACAAGGTTGAAATTTTGGTAAATATAAAAAAGAAGATGTGGTATGATTGCCAATGAGACAACTATCCACAAAAGACTAAAATGACACAGATATTAACAACTATAAGTCACCGTACGGCCTTCAACAATGAGCAAAGCCTATACCGCATAGTCAGCTATAAAAGACCCCGATAAGACAATGTAAAACAATTCAAACGAGAAAACTAACGGCCTTATTTATAAAAAAAAATGAATGAAAAACAAATATGTCACACATGTCTATATTACGTCAATGAACATTACATGGGGCAGCTAATCTCAACATTTATCTTCTTTTAATTGGATACCTTAGCTTCATCAAATTCCGTACAAACAACGGTAAATTACTAGCCCAACGCAAATATGGATATGGTCTATTAGATTGATAAAAAAAATTACCTTGATGAAAGAGGATCCTCATAAACTGTTCACCCGTGTAGTGTTATAAACCATATGTAAAGTCTTAAAAACTCCTAACAAATCTTCATAATTCTAAATCTTCGTATATCCTTCTTTAAAAATAGCTTTATCACAACTTTAGATTTTTCAACCCTGTGAAGTCGTATAAAAGAAATAATCCATAATTGATGCTTTTCAATATAAAGATGGTAGCTTACGCTTTACATGTATTACCTTGAGATACAAAACAGTATATTTTGTAAAGTAAAAACATAGGTAAAACATGCTTTATGGAGGAAGAAGGGATCAGTATGCTGGAGTTTTGTATTGACAACACATTTGTTGGAATTTGGAGGTAGACTTTTCAACAAATTGTCGGCAGTTCTATCGAAACAAACTAAGCACCTCTCCTATTGAAACAAACACTTTTTCTTGTCGACATCTTCTTTTTTTCATATGCGTCGGTGTTCCATCAAACACCTGTCAAAACAAGGAAGATCAAAGAAGACAGATCCTTTAATTTCACATTCATATAAATTGGTAATGTTCTATCTATTAAGAATACAAACTTTTCTGATCGTGATTCATCGAGAATCCTCCAGAACTAGATATTAATGAAACAATAGATTCGACTTTCTCTGTCTCATTTTAAACTGTTTACAGCTGCTAGACTTTTTGAAACATCACCAGTGTCTCATCAGAAATAGGATTAACCAGGATTATCTCAAAAAACGTCTTATCCCTTTTCTGAAAAAAAATCAGCGGAAGACGCCAAGGCCTTGTTTATAAATATTCCATATGAAAAACAATACACGATTGTCTTGAAGTGAAGATTCAATGTACAGACATCATACCAATTACATGTTACAGTGTTCCTTGAGTTGTCTTTGTAAACTAAAATTCTTTACTGTGTATTAAATTTTCGGTAATATCTATTTGGTGTGGCTTAGTACTTATATATGTTATACATCTAGCCAAGGGGTTTTAATCGTATGGTCATTTTTTTGTATCCTTGTCTTTCATGTTTGCTTATGTGCTTTGTCTATTTGTCTTTTTATTTTATTTATTTTTGGTGGACACATTTTGTAAATGATGCTTTTATATTGATTTGATTGATTGATTGATTGATTGTCGTCAATTCTATGAAATTGTTTGCGAATGTCATACAAGTGAATGCTTCATCTAGCTAAAAAAAACACTCACATAAAAAATGCCTGTACCAAATCAGCGATAAAGCAGTTGTTTTCCATTTGTATGGTGTGTTTGAGCTTTTGATTTTACCATTTGATATGAGACATTCTGTTTTAAATATTACTCGAAGATTGTTATTTGAATGGAGAGTTGTCTCATTGGCACTCACACCACATCTTCCAATATCTATTTGGTATTTTTGTTATTTCACTTTTTCTCTCCAGCTTGGCTCATCTAAACTATTACTATTAATTGATTATCCTTGATTATAAGAAATGTATTAAATCCATATTTCAAAATAGTAAAAGGAACAATATGTAAAAAAATGAATTTATGCTAATCATCTGGGGGTTGGTTCATCTGATCAACACGACGTCATTACAAGAAGAACCAAACACAGAAAAACAGACTTGAAATATGAGTAATAAAGATAATTTAAAGTCACTTACAATTTAATTATAAAGCGCTATACCCAGATCTAAATATCAATCAATACTCATCCAACAGATAACATATCATAAATAATCTAAGAGAAAAAATACCTTGAACAGTGCTTACATATCCGATATAAGGACCGACCGGACATTTAGTTTCCATAACTGTTTGGCAATTAATAGTGAGTTATGATTAAATCTCCACAGTAGACAAATGACACAGGAATCAACACCGTTTATGTCACCGTATGGCCTGCAGCAACGAGTAAACCCAATACCGCATATTTAGCTTTACAGGTTCCAAAATGACAAGAAAAAATTAAATCTGGCATTTAAGACAAAAAAAAACATCAATCAGAACACAACAATTATCCAATTGATTTAGTAAAAAAAAACGTCACTAACCGTCAGTAAAAACATGACCTTGTACAAACTCATAAGTCGTCAGAAAACCGATAGCGCCTTTGAAAAAAAAGAGAAGGCTTTCAACAGTACATAGAACACAATATATACATTTTAAGACTGGACAAATATTTTTGACATTAAGGTTTATATTTTGCAGAGATTAAAGTATAGGAAGTAACTAGAACACACCCGTGATATCGCGGGTCCGTGACTGAATTAAAGTATATAACTATGCGCAAGCCTTATTTCAGTATTATTATTGTCATCTGATAAAGTCATGCTGATTATAAGATACATAGTTTTCTCTGCTTTCAAATCTTTCTGTTTGAACCCGTCGAACTGGACTGATCAATTATTGGTAATAATAATTATTTGGAAAACAAAAGGTCCTGGAATGGAGTATTTGTTTAATCAACAAGATTGTCCTATATTAGTTATAAATTAAGTTGAATTCTTTGATTCGCTGTATAACGTCATGCCCGCTAACAAATTGAAAACTGTACCTATATGCCTTATTTTTAGGATTCGTATTGACAATGATTGATCGAATTTAGTAGTGTCAACCCTGTGATTAATATTCGTATTGTTATCTTAGAAAGTCTTACTTATTAAAATACTGCAATAGGTAACAATTTGACAATGATTGATGGAATTTAGTAGCGTCAACCCTGTGATTATGACCCGTGTAAATAGCATAATTCTAAATACACCGTTTGGTGGTGCGCCTGTCAGATGCGGAACGTACAGATAAGGTAATAGGTAACAGGTGAATAAACTATTGGTATCGGTATCGGACTCGACACGGAACTTCTTAATTATTGGCAATCTTAATTACTTGGAAAACAAAAGGGCCTGAAGTGGTGTAATTTTTAATCAACACCTTTGTACTATATTAGTTATATATAAAGTTGAATTCTTTGATTAGTCGTTTTTACGTGATGACGGCTGACAAATTGGACCTCGTTATTTTAGTATTATAGAATTCTTTGATTCGCTGTTTTACGTCATGATCCGTCATACCCGCTAACAAATTAAAAACTGTACCTATACGCCTTATTTATTAGTCAAGATTTTTAGTATTCGTATTGTTATCTTAGAAAGTCTTACTGATTATAAAATACTACAATAGGTAATAATTTGACAATGATTGATCGAATTTAGTAGTGTCAACCCAGTGATTAGTATTCGTATTGTTATCTTAGAAAGTCTTACTGATAAAAATACTACAATAGGTAACAATTTGACAATGATTGATGGAATTTAGTAGTGTCAACCCTGTGATTATGACCCGTGTAAATAGCATAATTTTAAATACACCATTTGGTGGTGCGCCTGTCAGAGGCGGAACGTACAGATTAGGTAATAGGTAACATGTGAATATACTATTGGTATCGGTACCGGACTCGACACGGAACTTCTTAATTATTGGCAATATTGGAAAACAAAAGGGCATGGATTGGTGTAATTTTTAATCTACACCTTTCTACTATATTAGTTATATATAAAGTTGAATTCTTTGATGCGTCGTTTTTACGTGATGACGGCTGACAAATTGGACCTAGTTATTTTAGTATTATAGATACATCTTATTTTGTAAAGACACTCCGAATGTAACTAACTCATCTTTGTTACTTATATTAGCGAGTTCTTTCTTACAAATTATTTAAGTGGATCTGTTTTGCGTCAAATAGTATTTCATTCCATGTCATTCCATTGTAAAGCAATTGTGTCTTTTTTCTGCCTATTTGTTTCTTCATTCATATGAGGCCGACTCTATACAGGAGCTTGTTGTAAGAAGCTAACATTATCCTTTAACATGATGTTCCGCTATATATATAATGTTTTATCCATAAATGACTATGCTGAATGCTTTTTTTGTCAATGAGATTGAAAAATGAAACCTAAGACAGAGTTAAGTCAAGAGTTTCAAAGAGTGCTGTTAAAATCATCCCCTTCGATAATTTTTGGACGCCATTACTATTTGGATGGCCATTATAGAATACTTGTTTCACCTATGATGACTGATATATTCCAATTGTTATAAACATCGGAGATGTACTTTTGTAACACGGCGGCTGACACAAGTGAAGCCAGATCTGCTTAATATTCCGAAGCGCCATGATCTTGCTTTGTCTTTGTTAGACTTAAGATTTGAATTTATGTGTTTTGATTTTGGTGATTGATTAGAGTTAGCATGCTAGGTAAAGCAAGCTATAATACCAGGTTTAGTACACCACTGTCTACATAAGAAAATCTCTATACCATGTCAGACGCATAACAGTACTTTCCGTTTAGAATGTTCCTCGTAGTTCCGTAATTGTGTTATTTTACAACATATCGGTATACAATTTTCTAAGAATGTACAAAAATTGAGGGTACATGTACAAGATTTCACAGTTTTAGACTCAATTGACTGCAAAGGAAGTGTCTGAACAGTACTGAATTTCAAGGAGTCAAACATACTGAACACATATTAAAAATATGGACACGACTATATAAAAAAGTAAATTCACATAAATAATGAACTCCGAGGAAAATTCAAAACGGAAAGTCCATTTTAGTGAATAGCTCAATATTTTCAGATTCTATGAAGATCAAAATGACCATTTAATTCTTAAATCATTTAATAATGTGAACATTCCATTTGGTCCTTTTAACGTTCGACCAGCAGATATACTGATGCTGTGGATGGGTGTATTAGGTTTTAATGTGGATACCATTTAATCTCAGCTGCATTAGATCACAATTTGACGTCAATTGCAACGTTTTGTGTAACTGGGCGTTTGTTACTTAGTACATTATAAAAACAAAGAAACGTCTAATACTCGTACTTTAATTTTAAACAATTTTAAACAGTTGAGACAATCACAGATCCGCTTTAGGATTTTCAAGTACAAGTTATACATTTTTGAATATAATGCTTGACATAAGATATCTTGTAAAACCCAGTTTCTATTTGTGTATATAAAAAGAATAATAATATCTAAAGATCGTTCGGAAAACTTTTTCCTTTCTCGTATTTCAGGATTATCGTCTCTGCAAAACAAATCATATACATCATAAGACCCTGACCTATTTCATCATTTAACATTTTATAACAATTGAATATGCATTTTTGCGCCTGACCCAATTCAGGAGCCTTTGCCCTTAGTTAGTCTTGTATCTTTGGCTTGTTTAATTTCAGTTTATTTGTTTTTGGTTTTAGTGTGACGTTTTTTATTCACTGCACTGGTACACAATTGTTTTTAGGGACCAGCTGATGGTCACATCCGATTGCGGATTTTTATCGGTGCGTTGAAGATCCGTTGGTGGCCTCCGGCTGTTGTTTGCTCTTTGGTTAGGTTTTTGTCTCGTTGACATGTTTCCCATTTCCATTTTAAATTTTATATACAGATAATGAATATGTAAATACTGAGACAATATTGTTACTTGTTAAACATAATAGATGATAAAGTAACAAAGCTATTTGAAATATAAACACATTAAATAAATATTAGTACAATACATACATAATATATTACTTGTTTGCAAAACATAAATAGCTTGTTCAACACATTTAATAACGAACATTAAATTTTAGTCCTATGTCAGAAAATGTTGTGTTGGTGGGATGTTTGTTTGTTTTTGTTTTGTTTTGCATTTCCAGTTAACGATTAAAAGTTAAGAAACAATTTCGTGCTGACAACAACAACGCACATAAATAAACATCAACCAAAACACATGATACATTACTCACCTTCACTTCTTCACAATTGTTCGGACCACATACTTCTATAATGGTAGCATTGGCAAGAGCTTTCGATTGGTAAAACTTGACTACTTCATTACCTAACAACAGATGGACAGCAATTACTATATATTTCACAATTGTTCGGACCACATACTTATATAATGGTAGCATTGGCAAAAGATTTCGATTGGTAAAACTTAACTACTTCATTACCTAAATACCTATATATAGCAGTTACTAAATGGTTTATGTTTACAACTGATCTAGTGTACATATACATTTATTTCGTGGTTAATGCTATTTTATTTCGCTACATGTCAACTTCTGAATCTGATTTTTGTTAAAGATGAACATATCAGGATATGTAGTCTTCTCTTTGTTTATACAGCAAAAGAATACATTTTTATATTCAAATTGCATATTAAAGAGGTGAGTAAATTATAAACGTTTGAATCTCTCGATACTTAATGATAAACCAACCAGGAGTTCGTTTGTCAAAAAGAATTGTTATGTTGTATGGTACTTACTTGGTTCATAATACTCCCTCAATTTGACCCATACAGGTTTATGACGAGCAACCAGTGCGACTCTCCTTATGTCGACTTCAATACACATTTCCCTTGACAAAATCTATAGAAAAAAGACAAATAATAATTTGACCAAACAGTGTAATAAGAATATCCAAATATCGACTGAAAATGATTTACAAAATTATCGGTCGTATTTAATTTGATATGGTGATATACACACAGCCAATGATTTACAAAACTATCGGTCGTATTTCATTTGATATGGTGATATACACACAGTCAATGATTTACAAAACTATCGGTCGTATTTCATTTGATATGGTGATATACACACAGTCAATGATTTACAAAACTATCGGTCGTATTTAATTTGATATGGTGATATACACACAGCCAATGATTTACAAAACTATCGGTCGTATTTCATTTGATATGGTGATATACACACAGTCAATGATTTACAAAACTATCGGTCGTATTTAATTTGATATGGTGATATACACACAGCCAATGATTTACAAAACTATCGGTCGCATTTAATTTGATAAGGTGATATATACAAAGCCAATGATTTACAAAACTATCGGTCGTATTTAATTTGATATGGTGATATACACACAGCCAATGATTTACAAAACTATCGGTCGTATTTAATTTGATATGGTGATATATACAAAGCCAATGATTTACAAAACTATCGGTCGTATTTAATTTGATATGGTGATATATACAAAGCCAATGATTTGTGTCAAACGGTACAGAATATCGACATACAACTAGGTACAAACTTCTAAAAATGTCAGAATATGGAGAACAAAGGTGTGAACATCCTCCCATATATAAAGGTTAACTATATCGTTTAAAATATTAAAATTAACTGTCTCGAGAGCAGAAATATCGTAATACTTGTTGCAGTGAAGGAATCTTTATTCATTATTTTGTTGACGGTATAGGAAGTTAACCACAATCGAATGATCATGTTTAAACGAACACATATAGCTGTAATGCAATTGAGTGGTGTTCAGAAAACGTGTCAAACTGTTGTATGTATTAGTAGTTTGTTTTGGTAATTTGAAGAGGGGAAATTTGAAGAAACAGATCATGGATAAATTATTACCGCATCAAAATATAAATTGATTTGACGGAAAGCTTTCTCCACTTTTTTGTACTGTCCTCCTGTATTGGTAGTATCGATTGAGTCCAAGTCAGCTTCCATTCCAGATGGTAAAGATATTTCTAGAATTCCCATAGTACTCTGTCCTCCTCTTAACCAACTGTAATATAAGGGATAGTATTATATAACATATTAATATAATATACATGTCCTCCTCTTAACCAACTGTAATATAAGGGATAGTATTATATAACATATGAATATAATATACCTGTCCTCCTCTTAACCAACTGTAATATCTATAATCTTAAGGGAGAAGACTTCATGTTGTGTGTCGCTTCTCTTCCTTCCACAATAACAAAATCATCATGCCTCTGTGTTCAATAGGTACCATGCATCATCGCACTTGTCATCTAATCTTATGATTAGTAAGTTTGGGTTATTTTGGGAGAAAACAAAAATAAAGGCATCCAGATATTGTTTCCGTCATTAGACCAACTTTTAAGTCATACAAGACTTCCGGTTTTAAACTTGCACATAATTTTCATAAGAGTACTCGGAGATAGGCCAATAATTAGCGACTCTCCATATAATATAGCAGTAATCACCATGGAGACAAAAATTTGGAATTGATAGTAAATACACTCTTCATAATATACGTATCTTCATTGTATACAGAAACGCGAAAAAATGGAATTTAACAGAAAACAAAAAAATTGAGGACTTTGGAAAAAAGGGACAGGGCTTAAAAAATTGTCTCCAGGTAACTATGAGTTTTTAAACCTTTTCTGAAATTCTTCAGACATACTAAAATATTTTACCAAATTAAAACTTACACCAATCCAGACCCTTTTGTTTTTCATATAATTAATATTGCCAAAAATTAACAAGATCCGGGTCGAATCCGATACCGATACCAAACGCATCTCCACCTATTACCTATTACCTTATTTGAACGTTTCGCATCTGACAGGCGCACCACCAAATGGTGCATTTTGGATTTTGCTATATACACAAGTCATAATCACAGGGTTGACACTACTAAATTCAATCACTGTCACATTGTTCCCTATTGTAGTATTTTAATCAGTATGACTTTCTAAGATGACACTACGAACACTAAAAACTGGCGTATAGGTACAGTTTTCAATTTGTTAGCCGGTATGACGTAAACAGCGAATTAAAGAATTCAACTTCATTTATAACTATTATAGGACAATGCTGTTGATTAAAAAATACTCCATTCTAGGCCCTTTTGTTTTCCAATAAATAATTAATATTACCAATAATTGATAAGTTCCAGGTCGACAGGTTCAACCAGAAAGATTTTGAAAGCAGAGAAAACTGTGCATCTTATAATCGGCATGAATTTATCAGATGACAATACCAAGACTAAAATAAGGCTTACGCATAGTAATATACTTGAATTCAGTCACGGACCCGCGATATCACGGATGTGTTCTAGTATATATATATGTAGGACTCTAAAGTGCGATAGGGACGCTTAAGTGCGATGGTCACGCTAAAGTGCGATGGTATACGCTAAAGTGCGATGCCGCGGCACGCTAAAGTGTGTTTTTTTCCGCGAATGCGTGTTTGTTCGCGAAAGTATTGACGTTTGCATTATGACGCTTCAAGCCGTTTGGACATAAATTGACATCCCGGTAAACGTGAATATTTGTGGAGATGAAGGCAAGAAAAGAGATACAAATGAAATAAAACACTTTTAGTCGGTGATATAGAATACTTTGTATGCGGAGGAGTTTTTTTCCAACAAAATCAGTACAAAACCTTTGAACTCGCTGTGTCGGCACGAACAAACGTTTTTTCTGTCAGGATAGTGGATAAAGGACTTCTCATCAACATAGAAAACTGACGGCAGTAAGGGGAAAGTGCATACCATAAAAGAGAGCGAAAAAGTCAAAATACACCAAGTGTCAAAGTATTTCAATTCGTCCAAATTTGATTTAGAAACTCCTTCTATGTTTTTAATCGAATGTCATTTACTTGCTTGAAATAAAAGCTACTTTTTAACTTTCTAATTGAGTTATTCTATAACCTGAATATTTTTGTACAATGTGATGTATTGTCATGTCTGAAAGAGATGGATATTCGTCAACAAGTTAGTGACATACCAAGTAGTTGTGTAGTATCAGCATATGATTGCCGATGAGACAAGTCTCGATCTAAGACTGGAACCTATATATAAAAAAGAAGATGTGGTATGATTGCCAATGAGACAACTATCCACAAAAGACCAAAATGACACAGACATTAACAACTATAGGTCACCGTACGGCTTTCAACAATGAGCAAAGCCCATACCGCAAAGTCAGCTATAAAAAGCCCCGATAAGACAATGTAAAACAATTCAAACGAGAAAACTAACGGCCTTATTTATGTAAAAAAAATGAACGAAAAACAAATATGTAACACATAAACAAACGACAACCACTGAATTACAGGTTCCTGACTTGGGACAGATAAACAAATAATGTGGCGGGGTTAAACATGTTAGCGGGATCCCAACCCTCCCCCTAACCTGGAACAGTGGTATAACAGTACATCATAAGAACGAACTATAAAAATCAGTTGAAAAAGGCTTAACTCATCAGATGGACAAGAATACAAGCGGACGTGGCCCGGTACTTATACATCCCGACACAAAAAGACACAATGAACAGATCTGAGAGTACTCATAGTTTTCTGACAGCTAGTTCAAAGCCACTAACAATTAATAAAAAAAAATCATGCAACTAAGACTAAACTATAGTTTATCTTATGGCTAACCCAGCAGATAGTAGTTTTATGACTAAAGGTTATCAGAACGACCATTGCAAAACAATTGATAGGAGAAAAATAACGGAGTCAATGAAACAATTATTCACTAAACACAAAATGTTGCTGATGTGCGCACTTAATAACTTATGACCTAAGGCGTACAGTATCGGCTCTTGTCGAATAGCTAGTTATCTAAACCACACAATAACTCGTGTACAACAATTTAAAAGAGAAAAACAACGATATGATTTATAAACAATATACAAAAACAAATATTAACACAGAAGAAAAAAAAAAAGACTTTGCCTGAACACCATTCCCGTTACACCATCGCACTTTAGCGTGTAAACCAACGTTCTTTACCGTGTCACATACCATCGCACTTTAGCGTGGCATACCATCGCACTTTAGCGTGTCATCTGATCGCCTTTAAAAAACAAACAACCATCGCACTTTAGCGTGACCATCGTACTTTAGAGTACCATCGCACTTTAAAGTCCTACATATATATTTTTATATATATATCGTTAAATGTTTCTAAAATAAAAAAAGAAAATGTGGTATGATTGCCAATCAGACAACTCTCCACAAGAGACCAAATGACACAAATTATTAACTATATGTCACCGTACGGCCTTTGACAATGAGCAAACCCATACCGTACAGTTAGCTATAAAAGGCCCAAAATGACAATGTATAACAATTCAAATGAGAAAAAATAACGGCCGAATTTATCTACAAAACATAAACAAAAGAAGAAATATATGTAACACATAAACAAACGACAACTAATGAAGTACAGACTCCTGATTTAGGACAAACACAGACATATAGTATGTGGTGGGGTTAAACGTGTTTCTTGGATCCCTCCTCTATCCTTGGACAGTGGTGTAACAGTACAACATAAGAACGAACTATAAAAATCAGTTGAAAGAGGCTTAATTCATCAGATTGTTACAAATACAAATTCTACACATGATGGACGTGTTAGGGTACTTGTATATCCCAACAACAAAACGACGCAAAGTACAGATCTGAGAGTACACTAACAACTTATTAAACAAAGCATGTATCTTAGACTTAAAGGCATACGATACAGTTACAGGGGAGGTAATGACGTTGCTAACGTAAATTGTTATTTTTGTGACGTCAAACCATGACTTATCGGGAAAAGATTCCGTTTTCGACTGATTTTTATCAATCAAACTTATTTAACTTATAAACGAGTTCATGGACCCCTCTTATTTAAAATTTGGTTTGAATACGTGAGAAGATTATGTGTGCCAATTTCATAAAAAAAAACGAAAATAGTGCATTTTTTTAAATATGATAAATATACAGCAAAAATTATGTTCTTTTTCTACATTCATGAACATTTGATAAATGGTCCGAGACCACAATTGTCGTCCCTTGATTTTCGTTGTTCACGAATATAGTCCCTAGTGTTGACAGTGGGTTACTTGCCATTAATTTTTATACCCCTTCCAAATTTATTTCTCCATGTTTAATGCCTCAAATTGCAAGTAAGGGGGTGAAATAACACTGTAAAAAAATTTGGGTCCAGAATTGTAAAGGAAAGTAGTGATTTGGTCCAGCTGAAAAAGGTTGAAAACTAGCACTTCGGAAGCTGTCAAAAGATTTCAAGACGCCCTAAACATAAAATTGTCCATATTTTGAGTTAGAGCCGATGAAGTTTTCTATAATTTTGATATAATTTGTCCCAAAAGTAGTACAACACACTGTAAAAGTTTCTTTGAGAAAGCGCAGGTGGGATTTTTTTTATTTTCATTTATGTTCTAAAAGAAATGCACTACGAAATAATTGTGTTCTCGGACCTAAGAGGTGAAATCTGTAAATATAGAATCTGTACTTTGGCAACTTCGCTAAATGTTTTGATGGTGTCAATTTGTCAAATAGCATGAAACTAAAGGATTTAAACTTTAATTTTATAGAATTTCTGCAAAAATGACCAATTTTGGCATTTTATGGTCAAAATAGGCATTTATAGCTTTTTCAATATTGATGCATAAATGGCATCCTGACTTTCTATCTGACAGGTTTTCATGTGTCAATATTTGTGTTTCTATGCCTTTATCTAGTTCTTTTACTTATTTATGAACTCTAAATCTACAGAAAAGAAGATTATCTCAGACAATATGTGCAAAATGTGTTGTATAAATGACCCTTGTCTAAAGCCCTGTTTGGATGAAGTAAAAAGTGGGGAGCTTGGTACATAAAATTTGAAGTCCATAATAAAGACCTCACTAAATTTGTATCAAAAGCACTTTACAATGTCTATTGTACCTGTTCCATTTCACATAATATCTTTCTGTTCTTCTGTAGGATAGCAAGTGATTTAAATATAAGCCTGTTGAGAATAAATTGCATGCAAGTTTTTCCCTAAAAAGGCAAAAATCTTTGTATCAGACCATACTGTTTGTAAGAAAAGTTAATTGGAAGAGTCTTTTTGTGCTCAGATTTGTTGTATCATGTCACATGAGTATAGAAATGATAGAAAAGACACAAATTTTTATTTCTTATAGCCTCAGTATGCATTTTTTAATGTAAATATATGGCACCGCCTAAATTGACCCTATATTTTTTCCAGTCTTACTTGGCCTAAGACCCTTTTAAACTAATATGATATGTTATTTGTAACTTTTCTTTCCATTTAAAGTACTTTCAATACATATGTAAGGATCATTTATAACCAAAAAGCTTCACAAATTTAAAATTGCTGGAAAATATTACATCTTCATGTAAGGCTCCCCTTCATTGAAAAACCTCAATTTTTAGGCGCAGGCTCATATAAATTTTACTTTTGAATAATTATGCCAAGTCTGATAAATCAAATGAGTACTCTATTGCTTTGAGTACAGGATAAGTTATATATTAAGGCATTTAAAAAGTATTTTTTTGCAATATTTTAATTTTTAAAGCCCCAAATGTTGATAACTGAAATTTTTCAATTTTAACGTCAAAATTTTACGCGCAAAGATGAGTATAGAACTTAACTTATTGTCTATAATATACATCCTATTGTCATGAAACTTTGTAAGCAGTGTTATAATTTATTAAGCTTTGGTCATACCAAGTTTTTTTAAGATTTGTCAACTCTTTCTATCCTATTAGGTCCGAGACCACAATTGTCGTCCCTTGATTTTCGTTGTTCACGAATATAGTCCCTAGTGTTGACAGTGGGTTACTTGCCATTAATTTTTATACCCCTTCCAAATTTATTTCTCCATGTTTAATGCCTCAAATTGCAAGTAAGGGGGTGAAATAACACTGTAAAAAAATTTGGGTCCAGAATTGTAAAGGAAAGTAGTGATTTGGTCCAGCTGAAAAAGGTTGAAAACTAGCACTTCGGAAGCTGTCAAAAGATTTCAAGACGCCCTAAACATAAAATTGTCCATATTTTGAGTTAGAGCCGATGAAGTTTTCTATAATTTTGATATAATTTGTCCCAAAAGTAGTACAACACACTGTAAAAGTTTCTTTGAGAAAGCGCAGGTGGGATTTTTTTTATTTTCATTTATGTTCTAAAAGAAATGCACTACGAAATAATTGTGTTCTCGGACCTAAGAGGTGAAATCTGTAAATATAGAATCTGTACTTTGGCAACTTCGCTAAATGTTTTGATGGTGTCAATTTGTCAAATAGCATGAAACTAAAGGATTTAAACTTTAATTTTATAGAATTTCTGCAAAAATGACCAATTTTGGCATTTTATGGTCAAAATAGGCATTTATAGCTTTTTCAATATTGATGCATAAATGGCATCCTGACTTTCTATCTGACAGGTTTTCATGTGTCAATATTTGTGTTTCTATGCCTTTATCTAGTTCTTTTACTTATTTATGAACTCTAAATCTACAGAAAAGAAGATTATCTCAGACAATATGTGCAAAATGTGTTGTATAAATGACCCTTGTCTAAAGCCCTGTTTGGATGAAGTAAAAAGTGGGGAGCTTGGTACATAAAATTTGAAGTCCATAATAAAGACCTCACTAAATTTGTATCAAAAGCACTTTACAATGTCTATTGTACCTGTTCCATTTCACATAATATCTTTCTGTTCTTCTGTAGGATAGCAAGTGATTTAAATATAAGCCTGTTGAGAATAAATTGCATGCAAGTTTTTCCCTAAAAAGGCAAAAATCTTTGTATCAGACCATACTGTTTGTAAGAAAAGTTAATTGGAAGAGTCTTTTTGTGCTCAGATTTGTTGTATCATGTCACATGAGTATAGAAATGATAGAAAAGACACAAATTTTTATTTCTTATAGCCTCAGTATGCATTTTTTAATGTAAATATATGGCACCGCCTAAATTGACCCTATATTTTTTCCAGTCTTACTTGGCCTAAGACCCTTTTAAACTAATATGATATGTTATTTGTAACTTTTCTTTCCATTTAAAGTACTTTCAATACATATGTAAGGATCATTTATAACCAAAAAGCTTCACAAATTTAAAATTGCTGGAAAATATTACATCTTCATGTAAGGCTCCCCTTCATTGAAAAACCTCAATTTTTAGGCGCAGGCTCATATAAATTTTACTTTTGAATAATTATGCCAAGTCTGATAAATCAAATGAGTACTCTATTGCTTTGAGTACAGGATAAGTTATATATTAAGGCATTTAAAAAGTATTTTTTTGCAATATTTTAATTTTTAAAGCCCCAAATGTTGATAACTGAAATTTTTCAATTTTAACGTCAAAATTTTACGCGCAAAGATGAGTATAGAACTTAACTTATTGTCTATAATATACATCCTATTGTCATGAAACTTTGTAAGCAGTGTTATAATTTATTAAGCTTTGGTCATACCAAGTTTTTTTAAGATTTGTCAACTCTTTCTATCCTATTAGGTCCGAGACCACAATTGTCGTCCCTTGATTTTCGTTGTTCACGAATATAGTCCCTAGTGTTGACAGTGGGTTACTTGCCATTAATTTTTATACCCCTTCCAAATTTATTTCTCCATGTTTAATGCCTCAAATTGCAAGTAAGGGGGTGAAATAACACTGTAAAAAAATTTGGGTCCAGAATTGTAAAGGAAAGTAGTGATTTGGTCCAGCTGAAAAAGGTTGAAAACTAGCACTTCGGAAGCTGTCAAAAGATTTCAAGACGCCCTAAACATAAAATTGTCCATATTTTGAGTTAGAGCCGATGAAGTTTTCTATAATTTTGATATAATTTGTCCCAAAAGTAGTACAACACACTGTAAAAGTTTCTTTGAGAAAGCGCAGGTGGGATTTTTTTTATTTTCATTTATGTTCTAAAAGAAATGCACTACGAAATAATTGTGTTCTCGGACCTAAGAGGTGAAATCTGTAAATATAGAATCTGTACTTTGGCAACTTCGCTAAATGTTTTGATGGTGTCAATTTGTCAAATAGCATGAAACTAAAGGATTTAAACTTTAATTTTATAGAATTTCTGCAAAAATGACCAATTTTGGCATTTTATGGTCAAAATAGGCATTTATAGCTTTTTCAATATTGATGCATAAATGGCATCCTGACTTTCTATCTGACAGGTTTTCATGTGTCAATATTTGTGTTTCTATGCCTTTATCTAGTTCTTTTACTTATTTATGAACTCTAAATCTACAGAAAAGAAGATTATCTCAGACAATATGTGCAAAATGTGTTGTATAAATGACCCTTGTCTAAAGCCCTGTTTGGATGAAGTAAAAAGTGGGGAGCTTGGTACATAAAATTTGAAGTCCATAATAAAGACCTCACTAAATTTGTATCAAAAGCACTTTACAATGTCTATTGTACCTGTTCCATTTCACATAATATCTTTCTGTTCTTCTGTAGGATAGCAAGTGATTTAAATATAAGCCTGTTGAGAATAAATTGCATGCAAGTTTTTCCCTAAAAAGGCAAAAATCTTTGTATCAGACCATACTGTTTGTAAGAAAAGTTAATTGGAAGAGTCTTTTTGTGCTCAGATTTGTTGTATCATGTCACATGAGTATAGAAATGATAGAAAAGACACAAATTTTTATTTCTTATAGCCTCAGTATGCATTTTTTAATGTAAATATATGGCACCGCCTAAATTGACCCTATATTTTTTCCAGTCTTACTTGGCCTAAGACCCTTTTAAACTAATATGATATGTTATTTGTAACTTTTCTTTCCATTTAAAGTACTTTCAATACATATGTAAGGATCATTTATAACCAAAAAGCTTCACAAATTTAAAATTGCTGGAAAATATTACATCTTCATGTAAGGCTCCCCTTCATTGAAAAACCTCAATTTTTAGGCGCAGGCTCATATAAATTTTACTTTTGAATAATTATGCCAAGTCTGATAAATCAAATGAGTACTCTATTGCTTTGAGTACAGGATAAGTTATATATTAAGGCATTTAAAAAGTATTTTTTTGCAATATTTTAATTTTTAAAGCCCCAAATGTTGATAACTGAAATTTTTCAATTTTAACGTCAAAATTTTACGCGCAAAGATGAGTATAGAACTTAACTTATTGTCTATAATATACATCCTATTGTCATGAAACTTTGTAAGCAGTGTTATAATTTATTAAGCTTTGGTCATACCAAGTTTTTTTAAGATTTGTCAACTCTTTCTATCCTATTAGGTCCGAGACCACAATTGTCGTCCCTTGATTTTCGTTGTTCACGAATATAGTCCCTAGTGTTGACAGTGGGTTACTTGCCATTAATTTTTATACCCCTTCCAAATTTATTTCTCCATGTTTAATGCCTCAAATTGCAAGTAAGGGGGTGAAATAACACTGTAAAAAAATTTGGGTCCAGAATTGTAAAGGAAAGTAGTGATTTGGTCCAGCTGAAAAAGGTTGAAAACTAGCACTTCGGAAGCTGTCAAAAGATTTCAAGACGCCCTAAACATAAAATTGTCCATATTTTGAGTTAGAGCCGATGAAGTTTTCTATAATTTTGATATAATTTGTCCCAAAAGTAGTACAACACACTGTAAAAGTTTCTTTGAGAAAGCGCAGGTGGGATTTTTTTTATTTTCATTTATGTTCTAAAAGAAATGCACTACGAAATAATTGTGTTCTCGGACCTAAGAGGTGAAATCTGTAAATATAGAATCTGTACTTTGGCAACTTCGCTAAATGTTTTGATGGTGTCAATTTGTCAAATAGCATGAAACTAAAGGATTTAAACTTTAATTTTATAGAATTTCTGCAAAAATGACCAATTTTGGCATTTTATGGTCAAAATAGGCATTTATAGCTTTTTCAATATTGATGCATAAATGGCATCCTGACTTTCTATCTGACAGGTTTTCATGTGTCAATATTTGTGTTTCTATGCCTTTATCTAGTTCTTTTACTTATTTATGAACTCTAAATCTACAGAAAAGAAGATTATCTCAGACAATATGTGCAAAATGTGTTGTATAAATGACCCTTGTCTAAAGCCCTGTTTGGATGAAGTAAAAAGTGGGGAGCTTGGTACATAAAATTTGAAGTCCATAATAAAGACCTCACTAAATTTGTATCAAAAGCACTTTACAATGTCTATTGTACCTGTTCCATTTCACATAATATCTTTCTGTTCTTCTGTAGGATAGCAAGTGATTTAAATATAAGCCTGTTGAGAATAAATTGCATGCAAGTTTTTCCCTAAAAAGGCAAAAATCTTTGTATCAGACCATACTGTTTGTAAGAAAAGTTAATTGGAAGAGTCTTTTTGTGCTCAGATTTGTTGTATCATGTCACATGAGTATAGAAATGATAGAAAAGACACAAATTTTTATTTCTTATAGCCTCAGTATGCATTTTTTAATGTAAATATATGGCACCGCCTAAATTGACCCTATATTTTTTCCAGTCTTACTTGGCCTAAGACCCTTTTAAACTAATATGATATGTTATTTGTAACTTTTCTTTCCATTTAAAGTACTTTCAATACATATGTAAGGATCATTTATAACCAAAAAGCTTCACAAATTTAAAATTGCTGGAAAATATTACATCTTCATGTAAGGCTCCCCTTCATTGAAAAACCTCAATTTTTAGGCGCAGGCTCATATAAATTTTACTTTTGAATAATTATGCCAAGTCTGATAAATCAAATGAGTACTCTATTGCTTTGAGTACAGGATAAGTTATATATTAAGGCATTTAAAAAGTATTTTTTTGCAATATTTTAATTTTTAAAGCCCCAAATGTTGATAACTGAAATTTTTCAATTTTAACGTCAAAATTTTACGCGCAAAGATGAGTATAGAACTTAACTTATTGTCTATAATATACATCCTATTGTCATGAAACTTTGTAAGCAGTGTTATAATTTATTAAGCTTTGGTCATACCAAGTTTTTTTAAGATTTGTCAACTCTTTCTATCCTATTAGGTCCGAGACCACAATTGTCGTCCCTTGATTTTCGTTGTTCACGAATATAGTCCCTAGTGTTGACAGTGGGTTACTTGCCATTAATTTTTATACCCCTTCCAAATTTATTTCTCCATGTTTAATGCCTCAAATTGCAAGTAAGGGGGTGAAATAACACTGTAAAAAAATTTGGGTCCAGAATTGTAAAGGAAAGTAGTGATTTGGTCCAGCTGAAAAAGGTTGAAAACTAGCACTTCGGAAGCTGTCAAAAGATTTCAAGACGCCCTAAACATAAAATTGTCCATATTTTGAGTTAGAGCCGATGAAGTTTTCTATAATTTTGATATAATTTGTCCCAAAAGTAGTACAACACACTGTAAAAGTTTCTTTGAGAAAGCGCAGGTGGGATTTTTTTTATTTTCATTTATGTTCTAAAAGAAATGCACTACGAAATAATTGTGTTCTTGGACCTAAGAGGTGAAATCTGTAAATATAGAATCTGTACTTTGGCAACTTCGCTAAATGTTTTGATGGTGTCAATTTGTCAAATAGCATGAAACTAAAGGATTTAAACTTTAATTTTATAGAATTTCTGCAAAAATGACCAATTTTGGCATTTTATGGTCAAAATAGGCATTTATAGCTTTTTCAATATTGATGCATAAATGGCATCCTGACTTTCTATCTGACAGGTTTTCATGTGTCAATATTTGTGTTTCTATGCCTTTATCTAGTTCTTTTACTTATTTATGAACTCTAAATCTACAGAAAAGAAGATTATCTCAGACAATATGTGCAAAATGTGTTGTATAAATGACCCTTGTCTAAAGCCCTGTTTGGATGAAGTAAAAAGTGGGGAGCTTGGTACATAAAATTTGAAGTCCATAATAAAGACCTCACTAAATTTGTATCAAAAGCACTTTACAATGTCTATTGTACCTGTTCCATTTCACATAATATCTTTCTGTTCTTCTGTAGGATAGCAAGTGATTTAAATATAAGCCTGTTGAGAATAAATTGCATGCAAGTTTTTCCCTAAAAAGGCAAAAATCTTTGTATCAGAACATACTGTTTGTAAGAAAAGTTAATTGGAAGAGTCTTTTTGTGCTCAGATTTGTTGTATCATGTCACATGAGTATAGAAATGATAGAAAAGACACAAATTTTTATTTCTTATAGCCTCAGTATGCATTTTTTAATGTAAATATATGGCACCGCCTAAATTGACCCTATATTTTTTCCAGTCTTACTTGGCCTAAGACCCTTTTAAACTAATATGATATGTTATTTGTAACTTTTCTTTCCATTTAAAGTACTTTCAATACATATGTAAGGATCATTTATAACCAAAAAGCTTCACAAATTTAAAATTGCTGGAAAATATTACATCTTCATGTAAGGCTCCCCTTCATTGAAAAACCTCAATTTTTAGGCGCAGGCTCATATAAATTTTACTTTTGAATAATTATGCCAAGTCTGATAAATCAAATGAGTACTCTATTGCTTTGAGTACAGGATAAGTTATATATTAAGGCATTTAAAAAGTATTTTTTTGCAATATTTTAATTTTTAAAGCCCCAAATGTTGATAACTGAAATTTTTCAATTTTAACGTCAAAATTTTACGCGCAAAGATGAGTATAGAACTTAACTTATTGTCTATAATATACATCCTATTGTCATGAAACTTTGTAAGCAGTGTTATAATTTATTAAGCTTTGGTCATACCAAGTTTTTTTAAGATTTGTCAACTCTTTCTATCCTATTAGGTCCGAGACCACAATTGTCGTCCCTTGATTTTCGTTGTTCACGAATATAGTCCCCAGTGTTGACAGTGGGTTACTTGCCATTAATTTTTATACCCCTTCCAAATTTATTTCTCCATGTTTAATGCCTCAAATTGCAAGTAAGGGGGTGAAATAACACTGTAAAAAAATTTGGGTCCAGAATTGTAAAGGAAAGTAGTGATTTGGTCCAGCTGAAAAAGGTTGAAAACTAGCACTTCGGAAGCTGTCAAAAGATTTCAAGACGCCCTAAACATAAAATTGTCCATATTTTGAGTTAGAGCCGATGAAGTTTTCTATAATTTTGATATAATTTGTCCCAAAAGTAGTACAACACACTGTAAAAGTTTCTTTGAGAAAGCGCAGGTGGGATTTTTTTTATTTTCATTTATGTTCTAAAAGAAATGCACTACGAAATAATTGTGTTCTCGGACCTAAGAGGTGAAATCTGTAAATATAGAATCTGTACTTTGGCAACTTCGCTAAATGTTTTGATGGTGTCAATTTGTCAAATAGCATGAAACTAAAGGATTTAAACTTTAATTTTATAGAATTTCTGCAAAAATGACCAATTTTGGCATTTTATGGTCAAAATAGGCATTTATAGCTTTTTCAATATTGATGCATAAATGGCATCCTGACTTTCTATCTGACAGGTTTTCATGTGTCAATATTTGTGTTTCTATGCCTTTATCTAGTTCTTTTACTTATTTATGAACTCTAAATCTACAGAAAAGAAGATTATCTCAGACAATATGTGCAAAATGTGTTGTATAAATGACCCTTGTCTAAAGCCCTGTTTGGATGAAGTAAAAAGTGGGGAGCTTGGTACATAAAATTTGAAGTCCATAATAAAGACCTCACTAAATTTGTATCAAAAGCACTTTACAATGTCTATTGTACCTGTTCCATTTCACATAATATCTTTCTGTTCTTCTGTAGGATAGCAAGTGATTTAAATATAAGCCTGTTGAGAATAAATTGCATGCAAGTTTTTCCCTAAAAAGGCAAAAATCTTTGTATCAGACCATACTGTTTGTAAGAAAAGTTAATTGGAAGAGTCTTTTTGTGCTCAGATTTGTTGTATCATGTCACATGAGTATAGAAATGATAGAAAAGACACAAATTTTTATTTCTTATAGCCTCAGTATGCATTTTTTAATGTAAATATATGGCACCGCCTAAATTGACCCTATATTTTTTCCAGTCTTACTTGGCCTAAGACCCTTTTAAACTAATATGATATGTTATTTGTAACTTTTCTTTCCATTTAAAGTACTTTCAATACATATGTAAGGATCATTTATAACCAAAAAGCTTCACAAATTTTAAATTGCTGGAAAATATTACATCTTCATGTAAGGCTCCCCTTCATTGAAAAACCTCAATTTTTAGGCGCAGGCTCATATAAATTTTACTTTTGAATAATTATGCCAAGTCTGATAAATCAAATGAGTACTCTATTGCTTTGAGTACAGGATAAGTTATATATTAAGGCATTTAAAAAGTATTTTTTTGCAATATTTTAATTTTTAAAGCCCCAAATGTTGATAACTGAAATTTTTCAATTTTAACGTCAAAATTTTACGCGCAAAGATGAGTATAGAACTTAACTTATTGTCTATAATATACATCCTATTGTCATGAAACTTTGTAAGCAGTGTTATAATTTATTAAGCTTTGGTCATACCAAGTTTTTTTAAGATTTGTCAACTCTTTCTATCCTATTAGGTCCGAGACCACAATTGTCGTCCCTTGATTTTCGTTGTTCACGAATATAGTCCCTAGTGTTGACAGTGGGTTACTTGCCATTAATTTTTATACCCCTTCCAAATTTATTTCTCCATGTTTAATGCCTCAAATTGCAAGTAAGGGGGTGAAATAACACTGTAAAAAAATTTGGGTCCAGAATTGTAAAGGAAAGTAGTGATTTGGTCCAGCTGAAAAAGGTTGAAAACTAGCACTTCGGAAGCTGTCAAAAGATTTCAAGACGCCCTAAACATAAAATTGTCCATATTTTGAGTTAGAGCCGATGAAGTTTTCTATAATTTTGATATAATTTGTCCCAAAAGTAGTACAACACACTGTAAAAGTTTCTTTGAGAAAGCGCAGGTGGGATTTTTTTTATTTTCATTTATGTTCTAAAAGAAATGCACTACGAAATAATTGTGTTCTCGGACCAAATATGACTTATTTCTGAATAAAAAAAAGTATATTTTTTTAAGATACTTATAAAATACAGAAATTACAAATTATTTAATAAAAAGCAATTTGTGTTTATCATTTAAAACAAATAAAAGTTATGTCTTTCTTTCAAAAGGGAAAATGCGGCCACAAATCCGAATTTTGAGCAAATATACAAAATTTCGACCTCATTTTACTCGAAAAGTAGCACATGAAGGTATATTTTTATTACATATTTGATTTTATCAGGTAAAAACAGTCTATATGGAAATTTATATCAAAATGCAAATACGGGTATCGTATGCCCTTAATAATAAATCAGTACACATCCAACATCCAATGGATTTAGTTTAAAGACGTCATACACAGTCAAAGAAAAACATGACATTGTGCAATGCCAAGATATAAGATACAGACTATAGGACCATGAATGTGTAAGCTGTATGTATATAACAATTATAGATTGCATAACAGTGTCATTTTAACACATTTTCATCATTTCGTAAATATTTTTAACATTCTTATATTTACATACCAAATAGTATGTTATGTCATGTGTTGCTATTTATAGGCACTTATATAACAATTATATTTATAGTTAGCTGTTGATTTACTAACAACAAACCAATAAAACAATATTCAATGATCTAATTACAGTGTTGAATTTTGAATTAGTTTATCTAAAGGATCGATAAGAAATTTATCAGGATCGTTTCTAAATTTCCGGGCACTGTAAACAACATTTCCGTAAAAATGAGGAAGTACTATCCCGTTTGAAATACGTTTCAACTAAACTTTAAAACCAAATATTTAATTTAATGGACGAGTTTAGTTAAGGTTTAAAGCAATTTTTGGTACCGATATCCTAAATAATTAACCAGTAATAATTAGAGTATTATTTTTAAAATCAAAAACGTCACAACGGACACGGCAAAGCGAACGAGTTGCGAAATATAAATACCGTACGAGGTTTCCAAAGGAACATCACAATCCCGAAATTGACAATTACTAATGGGGAACGAAAAATCTTTCCTTTTGTCGTGAATTTTAGTGTGAATCTCCCGTGTAAAACCGAAATATCTAAATCTAAGAAAGCACAGTTATTACCGTTTAAATTTGATTTATTCAAAGTAAGTTCTTTTGGGTAAACTTCGAAGGTATATTGAGAAAATTCTTAACTATTTAGCGAAAAATATCATTAAGATGACAGTAAGTGATGTCGAATTAATCAATTTAGACGGGTTTTTACTGAGATTGGTGATAACTGTACTTAACCAAGTCTGCTATCAAAGGGCACAATTAGTGCCTATCGGAATACCTATAGTTTGTCTACCTCTTAATATATAAGATTGCCAAACCCTAATTTGATCCATTATTTTGATTTTTCGTTTTAAATTAGACTTCGGAAGGTGTCTCATTGGTATTCACATCACATCTTCTTATTTATACATTATTAACATCGTGTTACTGCACTGACCCTGGTATCCAGTGGCATTTAACTCAGCTAGAAAGCTTACCGATTTATATCAAAATTTATCCAGTCTAATTTTGTTTTCAGTCTATTGAAGCAACTTGTATTTGTTTACTTGAAACAGCTTGTATTATTTACTTGGAGCTGGCTTATATTTATTCATTTGAATTGTTGCGTATTTTTTTTTTATCTGAATCACTTTGTTGTTATTTATCTGAATCATTGGGTATTTACTTACCTGAAGCAAACTTTAAGTCTGAATCCTTTCGTTGAGTCATTGAGTACTGTTGTTGTCAGAGCGAATGCTGGCTCTCGTAAGTCGTTGTTAACATTGAAATAAACTGCAACCTGGATATATATATATATGTAAATCCAATAACTATTCTTCTGTGGTATTTCTTTGTTCGGACCTTATTTTAAAATTTTGTAATTTGACACGATGCAATGTTTAAAACATTTCAAAGATTATCATTGTTTTAAATGTTAATTTGTAACGACATCTTGATAGAAGCAATGTTACGTCAGATTATTAAAGCAATATTATAGATGTTTATATATAAGAAGATGTCGTATTACCTCCATTAGACACAGTCCTTTTCCATCAGCACTCACCGATACACTTCGTACTGTATTTGGAATCTAAATGACAAAACACATAAATCAATAAAATGTCAAATATTTGTACTTTATTTTGCCTTTTAAACATTTTTATTCGAGCGTTACTGATGAGTCTTTTGTAGACGAAACGAGCATCTGGCGTATATATAAAATTTTAATCCTGGTATTTATGATGAGTTTATTTACGCAATAATGGTTTATATTGAGGCATTTTAAATACTGATATACTCAATGATATATATATATATTCCAAATGACCAAAAAAGTGAAAAAGTTTATTTAAACAAAGCGAATTTCACTAACAGGTCGAACAACTGATGTTCTTTAACCCTGCTGACTGTCATTGGCGATTGCCAAATAAAATTGATAACAAGATGTAACAAAATTGATCTTAACATAAATTTAATACTAAACAGAAAAAAAAATTTAACTTGTGGCCACGATGTTATGCCACAAACATACGGTGTCAATATTTTTTTAGTACACCAGATCCGGATTTCGACAATAAATGTCTCTTCGGTGATGTTAGGGATCGAAACGGTATGCATGGGTTCGAATCCCGGCGAGGGAAGAACCAAAAATTTTGCGAAAGCAAATTTACAGATCTAACATTGTTGGGTTGATGTTTAGACGAGTTGCATATATATATATATACAACTCGTCTAAACATCAACCCAACAATGTTAGATCTGTAAATTTGCTTTCAAAATTATTTTGTTCTTCCCTATATAGATTGACCAACAATGTAATTTTAACACACTATTAAATATGTAAATATAAGAATGTTTAAAATATTTACAAAGTGATGAAAATAAACGCAATATTTCGCTAGACTAACTAGTTTTATCAAGCGTGCATCTATCCAGGTGAAATCGGATGTAGATGATAAGAAACTTTTGCAGCTCATTAATATGTTGCACTTGAACTTAGCTCCTAGAAAATAATACATAATTTGGATGAAGTTTAATATTTTTACAAAATTGGTAGTGGAAGTTAGCAACGTCCATTGGCCAATATTACGGGATAAAAAGGACGAGGCTGTGTATTAAATTATTCTTTATCTTTCCTGTATCTTTTCTCGTCTTTTTCGTTCAGAGCATCAGGTTCTAAAGTGTGGAGTTGGTGGAACCAAAAGTTTTCTCTTCGCCTACTAGCCGTGGTGTCCAACTCGGTGTTGACTTCTATGATTTGGAAAGAAACATTATCAAAAGGATGTTTCGTTTAACGACGATGTCTTGTGAGAGGACATTTTTGTTGGTTATTGAGCCGAATATTAAATTTGTCCATTGTTTCTCCCACATACTGAATGCCACTAGAGTCGCATGTTAATAAATAAATAGAGTTCTCCGTTGTACAGTTGGAATTTTAGTAGATGGTATAATTTTGTTTAGTAACGGAGCTGATGAAAGAACTGCTTGTATTGGCAGCTTTACAACACAAACAAATCCTTCGGCCACATTGCTTGCAGCAACCGGGAAGTTGAGTAGGCTACTTAACTAATACAGATGTCACTAATTTGTCACGGATGTTTTTAGGTCTTCTGAAGGCCATGACTGGTGGTGATGAAAATACCTTTTTAGATTTGAATCATTTTCTATAATTTTTCAGTACTTCTGGCCTATGGATTCAACATTTTTAAAATCAGGATGGTAAGTGAGTACAAGGGGTGTTCTGTTGGCTGCTTTATTCATTTCTTTGTACTATAGAAGTTCTTGGCGACTAGTTCTGTTTGCTCTTTCGAAATCGCTATCAATGATGTGGTTATTGTATCCCCGAACAACTAGATGTTTACGTAGTTGTACAAGTCTAGCATTCTTAGTATTTTCAGTAGAACATATTCTCTTCGTCTATATATATATATATATATATATATATATATATGTTGTGGAATGAATAATTCATATTTTGAAAAATAAAACAATTAAATCTATCTGTTGTTTTGTAACCAAGACAAAATCAAACTAGAGGCTCTCAAGAGCCTGTATCGCTCACCTGATTCTACTTGGGTTTTTGAAATCATATAAAAAAAATATAAAATTTGGCTAAAAGTAACAACACTTGGCCAGCACCTCATAAGGAAAGGAACATTCATGCTATGTTTGATTTCATTCAATTCAGTGGTTCTCTAAAAGAAGACATTTGTATATATTTCCCATAGGGTCCTATGTTAAACTAAGTCCCCCGCTGGCTGCCATCTTGGATGATGGATCTGCTACAAAGTAACAACACTTAGTCAGCCCCTCATAAGAAACATTCATGCCATGTTTGGTTTCATTCCCTTCAGTGGTTCTCTAAAAGAAGTCATTTGAATGTATTTCCCATAGGGTCCTATGTTAAACTAAGTCCCCCGCTGGCGGCCATCTTGGATGATGGATCGGCTACAAAGTAACAACACTTGGTCAGCACCTCATAAGGAACATTCATGCCATGTTTGGTTTCATTCCATTCAGTTGTTCTCTTACAGAAGTCATTTGTATGCATTTCCCTTAGGGTCCTATGTTAAACTAAGTCACCCGCTGGGGGCCATCTTGGATGATGGATCGGCTACAAAGTAACAACACTTGGTCAGCACCTCATAAGGAACATTCATGCCATGTTTGGTTTCATTCCCTTCAGTGATTCTCTAAAAGAAGTCATTTGTATGTATTTCCGATAGGGTCCTATGTAAAACTAAGTCCCCCGCTGGCGGCCATCTTGGATGATGGATCGGCTACAAAGTAACAACACTTGGTCAACACCTCATAAGGAACATTCATGCCATGTTTGGTTTCATTCCATTCAGTGGTTCTCTAACAGAAGTCATTTGTATGCATTTCCCAATAGGGTCCTATGTTAAACTAAGTCCACCGCTAGCGGCCATCTTGGATGATGGATCGGCTACAAAGTAACAACACTTGGTCAGCACCTCATAAGGAACATTCATGCCATGTTTGGTTTTATTCCATTCAGTGGTTCTTTAAAAGAAGTCATTTGTATGCATTTCCCATAGGGTCCTATGTTAAACTAAGTCCACCGCTGGCGGCCATCTTGGATGATGGATCGGCTACAAAGTAACAACACTTGGTCAACACCTCATAAGGAACATTCATGCTATGTTTGGTTTCATTCAATTCAGCGGTTCTCTAAAAGAAGTCATTTGTATGCATTTCCCATAGGGTCCTATGTTAAAAAAATTCCAAAGATCTTTTAGAGTACATACAATCTAACTCTCTTTCATCTTGTAACAGTATTAAAACATTTCACTTTTCTACTCTGTACACTAGTATTTCACATTCCAAACTAAAAGACAAATTGAAAGAGTTGGTATTGCTTTGCTTCGTAAAAAAGAATGGCCAACGTAGATACAAGTATCTTGTCTTAGGGAGGGATAAATCCTACTTTGTAAAGGATCACTCTGATTCCAACAAAAAATTCTCTGAAACTGATATTATCAAGATGCTTGATTTCTTGATTGACAACATACTTGTTACGTTCGGAGGACGTGTTTTTCAACAGACTGTCGGAATTCCAATGCGAACAAACTGTTCCACTCTACTTGCCGACTTGTTTCTTTATTATTATGAGGCTGACTTCATGCAGGAACTTCTTAGGAAGAAAGATAAGAAGTTAGCAATATCCTTTAACTCTACTTTTCGCTATATAGATGATGTTCTTTCACTAAATAATTCAAAATTTGGTGACTATGTGGAACGCATCTATCCAATCGAGCTAGAGATAAAGGATACAACAGATACAGTTAAGTCGGCCTCATATCTTGACTTACATCTAGAAATTGACAATGAGGGTCGGTTGAAAACAAAACTTTACGACAAAAGAGATGATTTCAGCTTTCCAATTGTGAACTTTCCATTTCTAAGTAGCAACATTCCAGCAGCACCTGCATACGAGGTATATATCTCCCAATCGATACGATATTCCCGTGCTTGCATTTCCTATCATGATTTTCTTGATAGAGGGTTGCTGCTCACAAGGAAGCTATTAAACCAAGAGTTCCAAATGGTGAAGTTAAAATCATCCCTTCGTAAATTTTACGGACGTCATCACGAGTTGGTTGACCGTTATGGAATAACCGTTTCACAAATGATATCGGATATGTTCCTTACGTCGTAACTACAATCCCCTTCCCTTTCATGAATGTGACCTACCGAATTAGACTATTTACCTGATTTGTTATCACATAAGCAACACGACGGGTGCGGCATGGTGAGCAGGATCTGCTTACCCTTCCGGAGCACCTGAGATCACCCCTAGTTTTTGGTGGGGTTCGTGTTGTTTATTCTTTAGTTTTCTATGTTGTGTCGTGTGTGATGTTGTTTGTTTGTCTTTTTCATTTTTAGCCATGGCGTTGTCAGTTTGTATTAGATTTATGAGTTTGACAGTCCCTTTGGTATCTTTCGTCCCTCTTTTAAACTAAGTCCACCGCTAGCGGCCATCTTGGATGGTGGATCGGCTACAAAGTAACAACACTTGGTCAGCACCTCATAAGGAACATTCATGCTATGTTTGGTTTCATTCCATTCAGTGGTTCTCTAAAAGAAGTCATTTGTATGCATTTCCCATAGGGTCCTATGTTCAACTAAGTCCACCGCTGGCGGCCATCTTGGATTCATGCAATGTTTGGTTTCATTCAATTCAGTGGTTCTCTAAAAGAAGTCATTTGTATGCATTTCCCATAGGGTCCTATGTAAAACTAAGTCCCCCGCTGGCGGCCATTTTGGATGATGGATTGGCTACAAAGTAACAACACTTGGTCAGCACCTCATAAGGAACATTCATGCCATGTTTGGTTTCATTCCATTCAGTGGTTCTCTAGAAGAAGTTCAAAATGTAAAAAAATAATGACGACGGACGACGCCGGACGACGGACGCCAGGTGATGAGAAAAGCTCAATTGGCCCTTCGGGCCAGGTGAGCTAAACATATCTTCCCAAAATTCAACTACTGTCCTACCTTTTCATGTGCTTGTACTGTATAATCTGACCTTCACACAATCATATATCATTTTGAATGATGGAATCCGACATGATTGCCATAAAGTTCCACGTGCATTTTTTTCTCTGGTCAGTCGGATTTTTCTGTCGTCTTTTTTAAATACCAGTAAAAAGGGCACGTCAAAGACAAGGATACTACGGAGATCCTCATAGAAACTAAGATGGCAGTTTTACAATGAACAATAACCTTGGGTGGTGCGAAAGTCAGGATTATACAGTGCAATAAGGTAGGGCGTACTGGTTTCTTCGAAAGAATTTTGATTCCACTTATTGAAAAAGAATGCGGTTGGTAGATTTTAAACCTTCCACCAAAAACATCGTGCCAAATTTCAACTGACGGCGACTATAGCATGTATAGTATCAGGGAATCCCTGTTGATATTTTTAACTTACATCTTCTATTTGAAGCACCAGAGCATTCCTGTTGTTAACATCAAATGTTTTTCCTTGAGGCCACGTGTCACCAACAGTATTTACACTCATTTGAAAATTAGGTACGTAAATCTTTTCTCCCAACCCTGACAGTGCTTGAATTGCTATAACTGTGTCCTAAAAAAGTCATAATTATATTTTACTACTTCATAGAAATATTATGAATTTGGAATATATAATGTTGCTTTTCCATGGTTGATTTTTCATTAAGAACTATGAGGAAGAATTTCAATGATAGTTCTTTTTAGAATTTTATGCAGTAGAAGAGTTTCGTAGTTCTCTTATATTTGATAAGTTTCCCTCAGTTTTAGTTTGTAACCCGGATTTGTTTTTTTCTGTATCGATTGATGAATTATGAACAGCGGTATACTACTGTTGCAATTATTTATTCAGCCAACGGCTATCATTTGCCAAAGTTTGATCAATAAAAGTAAACATTTATTAAAATCGCCTACAGTCCCAAGGTAAACGTTTAGTAAAAGAAATACAAAAGTAATTGAATGTGGAATGTGTAATCAACCTTACTAACAGGAGGGACTAAATACTAAGGCTTCCCTACATCAGGAAAAATAACCTTAGCTGTATTTGGCAAAATCTGAAATTTTGTCCTCAATACTTTTCAACTTCGTAGTACACTTTATTTGGCCTTTTTAACATTTTGGGATTCGAGCGTCACTGACGAGTCTTTTGTAGACAAACCGCGCATCTGACGTAAATACAAAATTTAATCCTTGTATCTATGATGAGTTTATCTCTTCAGAGTAAGTGTTATTCAATTATCAGTTAAAATAATTATATAATAAATAAGAGGCCTAAGTTGCTGAATAGTGTAAGTAATTGAAATACTGTTACACAAAACTGTCAATACTGAGGTTGTTGGTTCGAATTCTGCATTTAGCAGATATGCAGCTTGATAGCAATGTAACAGACTTTAATGGTAGGTTTTCTCAACAAATGTCAATGGTTTTTTCCGAGCACGTCGGCTTCCCTACAAATAAAAACTGCCACAAAATAACACCATAGTGCTGATAAATAACTTAAAACACCAATTTATAAACTCAAATAAAATTGAGAATGGAAATGGGGAGTGCGTCAAAGAGACAACAACCCGAATGTATCAATCAAGCTATGATCGGGTTTTAACATTGAATACTATGACTAATCACGAAATGTCAGTGTTCTCTCCAGAAATTTTGGATAGCATCACATTTTGCGTAAAAAAAAATTAACTATTGTTTTTAATGTCATTTGTCGCGTTGCGTTGATGCTCTATTTCCTTTATATGTTTTAGTTTATATTGTTCAATTCATAACTGAGAATACAATTAAACTATAACAACAAAAACATTTGTTTCAGTTTATGTTTTCTTTATAATTTATAGTTACAGAATTATTTTTTTCCTCTTGTGCCAAATAAAAATAAATATGTGCTTTCAGTTACCCAACACATAAGTCAAATGAATGAATGGTTCATTATAGTGCAACCTGTATATATACAAAACTAAATATCTATTACACAAAATTAAATATTTTTTTATATTATATTAAGTTTAGATAAAGTAGCAAAAGTAGCAAAAAAAAATATGAATTTAAAAACTTTTTTTATCATGTTTATGAAATTCATTGTTTCGTGGCACTCAATAAATTAGTCCCTGTTGTTTCTTATCTTTACATCAAAATGATATGTATTTTTAACAAAGTTGTCTTACAAATAGTCTATTAATGCGTAGTTTTTGTCGAGCCTGCAACTTTTGTTGCAGAAAGCTCGACAAAGGGATAGTGATCCGGCAGCGGCGGCGGCGTTAGCTCACTTCTTAAAAGCTTTATATTTTAGAAGGTGGAAGACCTGGATGCTTCATACTTTGTATACAGATGCTTCATGTTACGAAGTTTCTGTCAGTCACATGTCCAATGTCCTTGACCTCATTTTCATGGTTCAGTGACCACTTGGAAAAAAGTTCAAATTTTTTGTAATGTTGAATTCTCTCTTATTATAAGTAATAGGATAACTATATTTGATATGTGCGTACCTTGCAAGGTCCTTATGTCTGTCAGACAGTTTTCACTTGACCTCGACCTCATTTCATGGATCAGTGAACAAGGTTAAGTTTTGGTGGTCAAGTCCATATCTCAGATACTATAAGCAATAGGGCTAGTATATTCGGTGTATGGAAGGACTGTAAGGCGTACATGTCCAACTGGCAGGTGTCGTCTGACCTTGACCTCATTTTCATGGTTCAGTGGTTATAGTTAAATTTTTGTGTTTTGGTCTGTTTTTCTCATACTATATGCAATAGGTCTACTATATTTGTTGTATGGAATGATTGTAAGGTGTACATGTCTAGCGGGCAGATGTCATGTGACCTTGACCTCATTTCATGGTTCAGTGGTCAAAGTTAAGTTTTTGAGTTATGGTCTTTTTATCTAATACTATATGCCATAGGTCAACTATATTTGGTGTATGAAAATATTTTATGATCTTTATGTCAGTCGCCCAGGTTTTATTTGACCTTGACCTCATTTTCACGGTTCGTTGCACAGTGTTAAGTTTTTGTGTTTTGGGCTATTTTTCTTAAACTATAAGTAATGGGTCAACTATATATGTTGTATAGAAGCATTGTTAGCTGTACATGTCTGCCTGGCATGGTTTATCTGACCTTGACCTCATTTTCAAGGTTCATTGGTCTTTGTTTAGTTATCTTGGTTAATGTTAAGTTTATGTGACAGTTGTAATAAAGCTTAGCTTTATACTTAGGACTATCAACATGATATCAATGATTAGTATAGAAGGCGAGACATTTCAGCGTGTGCACTCTTGTCTCTATTGGTATATTTTTTCTGTCTACTGTCCGTCTGTTGTCATTATCGTGAAAATTCGGATTTTTGTCATATCTGGTCCGGTTCCGATCCGTAGTTTACACAAAAATGTGCAATGGCGGCCGTAGAAAAATTTACGAAAATGAGTCCGAGAATAAACATTGTTTGACAAGAGATTGTGAATGAATAAGACGCTTTTAATGCATTAAATGCATTAAACATAAACTTAAGCCAATTATAATCACTTTTTAAAGAAGTATAAAACTTATTTTAGCTCAAAACCAAAATTCTCGCTCTCGTATTACCGGAAGAGAAAGAAAGTATTTTTTGGAGAGTTACACAAATAAACAACCTTTTAAAAAAAATCGTTTTAATCTTTGAAATTTCGTAATACAAAACATAGATTTCGAATTGTTTTTGTGATTGCATTTTCCATGTCGAAATTGGTGATTGCAGACACGTGGTATTAGTCATGTCACGAGTGTCAGCTTGGGATATTCGCATCCAAACAGTTATCACCCTGAGGGCAATTAACACCTGGCTATTTAATCTCTTAATTGCCTTTAGTGTCCGACTTAAAGGGATTACAATTAAAGGTGATATAATTTTTATGATCATAATCGATAATAGATGAAAGTTCAAAATTGAGGACAAGTAAAATAGCATCTTCAAAATAATTATAGCGTCGCGGGAATAATTATAGCGTCGCGGGAATTATTATAGCATCACGGTGAAAAAATATAGCGTCGCGGTACCGCGACGCTAAAACGGCCTGGGGAGAACACTGAATGTAATTGATAGTTATCTCATTGGTACGCATACTGTAACGTCATTATTTTTATAAAACAAAATCCGTAGTACATATAGTAAGGGTAACATACCTGTGTAGAAATGAACCCCCCTCGTGGGTTTCTCTGTCTACCTAACCATTTCATAATCCGAATGCCGTTGTCTGTATCGTCCTTTAGATTGTATCCTAACAGTATATAAGAGGTCATTTCAACATCTATAGCTCTGACTTTAGTTTGGGGTGGTCTCCAGGTTTTCCAAGGTTGCAGTTTGTCGGCTTCAGTTTCAGGTAAAGTCCAGTATTTTTCACCCCCTGAAAAGTTTAAACAATGTTTTTTTTTTAAATAATATCATATCAAATTGTTATTCTTTGATTCTCAGACAATATGGTTTTTTTCACTTCTCAAATAAAAGTTGTTTTTATTCTTTAACTTCTAGCATTATTAGAAGAATTGATTTGAAGACTTTTATATCTTCATAACTAGCTGAAAGTTAACTATAGAAGTTTGCACAGATTTATTCTCATTCTGCTTTGCAAGAAATAAAACAGTCAGATAGCTTAATCCGAAACGATATTAAACATCGCTTATTGAAAACAAATAACAAATAGTTGGGTCGAATACGAATTACTTTACAATATCGTAAGGTTGAAACCCAATAGAACTTCTTATGATTAATTATTCAATAAACAACTCTTTTTACAAAATGTAACCGTATCAATGATATTTCAGTTGTCCGACTTTAAGACTGATTACATCTTCGAATCAGCGGTTGTGTATTTCTAACAACAGCAAAATAAATTATCAATTGCAATACATACCATTGACCTTTGCCTTTTTCTCAAGTTCTGCTAAGATTGCTCCTGTTATCAAATGTTTGGCCAACGATAAGGCATAGAATGATATAGCAAGTTCATATAGATTAGCAATGGATGCAGGTGCACCGTTCGCCACAAATTTAACTGCTTTATTTATAGATTCAGTTACATTCTTCTGTACCTGGAACAAGATATATATTAATCATTTGTTGGTAATGTGTTCTTCTTTATCTTAATTTCAAAAGCAGGCATACTGCATTCACATTACAAAAGTTAAACAATTAATAAGGTTCTTTACGCTTAGCTTTATATGTACTATAACCTAATGCTTACATCGACTTTATTTGTAGTCCGGTGCAGTGTTGTCTCATTGGCAGTCATACCATCTCCCAATTGTTCATTATAAACGTTCTGTTTGGACTTCATTTGGACTTGAATATTTTTTTGTTTAGATTTGCTGTCTGACTATTTGAATGCTTGTTTATACTAATGAAATGAAAAGAACCGGTCAATTCCACAGTATATCATTATCAGACAGTCAGTAAAACATATGCCAGGGTTTTTTTTTCTTTTTAAAATCCCACCGACCGATGCATGTAGCGTAAACCTAGTTTAAACAGGACAGCGACATCGATTCACAACCCCTATATTATGTTTTACTTACTTCCTTGGATACTTGATTATTATCCCGTGCTTCAAGGAGTGCTATGAGGACAAATGCAGTCAGACTCCTTTTACTAGACACTGATCCTCCCTGAAAAACGGGGAATAATCAGTGCAAACTGAGTAACTTACCATTAATTACAATATAGTATATAATTAGGATTTCTTGATGGTATAACAAAGCTGATATTTTGTCCCTTACTTTTGAAACAACGAGGATGGAAGTTCTATGTTAAGAAAACAAATAGCTATGTAGATAACGGCAAATGCATTTATCTGTTAAAGTGCAATTGTCATGCAAATGCAATCTTACATATGTAATAGACATCTTCAAACAAAATAATTATTTGTGGTTATTTGTATTGAAGATGTTATGTTGTAGTATGTTGGTCTGCATAGTTAGTTGTTCTTTAATGACCCAAACTCTGAACAGAAGAATGACTCTGTGAGAGTTGGTTTTGGAATCTTTACATGTTGTGGGGAACTAGCTGTGAATATCTTGGTGGGGGAACTAGCTGGGAACAATGCCTAGGATTGTGTATGGCATTGATGCCGCTGTAAAGGCAGGCCGGGCGTAGTTGCCGATGTAGAGGCAGGCCGGGATCGACTGACACCTATAACTTTCAAAATTCAAACTTTGACGTCTCAAAGCTGAATTTCTACTTACATAGCAATCATTTAATTGATGTTATGCCAACGTGGCTTTCTTTGTCACTATTTTATTAGAAATAACCTACTATGGTCCGAAATAAGGTCAAAATGTTGCATAAGTAAATGTGCCATATATAATAGAGAGGTCACTTTGACATTGGTGATAATACATAATCTTTAAATGACCAGAGAACTGTTTGCATTATCCCACGGTATACATATTGATTAACAAAATACCTTTCTTATTTAAATAAAATTTAATTAATATTTGTAACGTCAGCTATGTCCAAAATATATGTCAAATATCTGTCATAATTATAGTAAATACAGTTTTTTAGACACACATTTTTTTGTGGAAATAAAATAGAAAAGAAGTTTCTGATGACAGTAATATGACCGGACGAAAAGCATGTTAATTATTTGGACTATCATCTTTCTGACTTAAATTACTATATCTTTCAATTGTCATTTTTAGCTCAAATATTCCCCCACTTGGTTTAAAATGTATGTTTCCACTAATCCGATAATGGACTTCGTATCTACGTGTCAAAGACAGTTTTTAGCAGATTATCTGAACAATAGACAATAATTGGCTAATACGTTGTTACATGTATTTCTAAATTATTCTGTTTTATATACTTCTTAAAAATAATTTTTATTCAGTTTTGGATAGGTTCTTAACCGTAAACAACGGACTTAATATTGTAACATCGTTTATTTTCTTGTTGGATCGTTTATTAAATTGTTAAACTTTATACCGACTTGAATCTTCATTTTAATACCCAGCCAATAGTCTGGCTATAGTAAATTCGATAAAACGTTTCTGAGGAATCAACTTTAAAGCCTGTTGTTTTGATTTGTTTGTTTGATCAGTAGTCAGAACTTTGGTACTGACATTATTAATAACAACAACCTTTCTAAACCAATCCGTTTATAGACTGGATCAGTAGTCAGAACTTCCGTACTGACATTATTAATAAAAACAACCTTTCTAAACCAATCCGTTTATAGACAAATATAAGAAGACCAGGTTCACCTAATCAAGCGAAATTGACCTTAAGGTGGTACCCACCACCTTCACTAAAATTAATTTTGCTCGTTTAATTTTCACAATCTTTTGACAAAGTATTTAATATGACCCTTTGACAAAAATATAAAAATTTCCAAAAATTTGAACAAACCATTTTATCAGAAAAATTACACTGGTCATATAGCAGTTTGACAAACAATAATTTTGATCATTAAGAATCTTAATATGCCCTTAACATATCAACGTAATTAAAACGTTTAGCTGATTTTACAGAGTTATCTCCCTGTAGTGTTAGGTACCACCTTAATAAGATTTTGCTCCTTTTTAGTCGTACACGTCTTCAACTTTTCAGTTCTTATGTCAGCTCTTGGCTTTCGAATATTTGTGCTGTGGAGCTCCTGGTGAAGGTGAATCCATAGAAGCATATTGGTTATAAACCAGGACAATGAAAGATTAGTACTGAAAATTATAAATATAGATGGTAGGAACACATGTTATTATACCTGCATTTCCTTGTGAAGAACAATTCCTGGTTCATTAAAGGCCCCGGATGTTTCTTGTTGCTTTATAATCCATTGAACAGCCTTTGTGATGACGTTGATATCAATATAGGTAAAACTTACAGCTTGTGAAAAGGATTTGATCACAAAAGCAGTCAACCTACAAAAATTGAAAGTCTGTATTATGTTTAAACATTGAATATATTATTATAAAAATAAGAAAATGTAGTATGATTGCCGACCAAAACATTCTCCACCAGTAAACAACTTTTTTTCATACATTCTTTGTTATTTCCTGAGCGTCAACTTTTGATATCATTTGTTTTCAAATGCCACTGGTTTTGTATTGACTTACAGCTTCGTTTATTTCTGAACCACCCCTTTATCTCATATAAGCGTGCTAGCTTTGAATGAGATAAGTTATTGTCGTGTCAAACCGAATTGGATTTTACTACTCCCTGCTTAGCACTCAGCATTATGAGTAACAGGGGGAAAGTTGACAGCTCCGAATATTGACTAAAAATACACACGTTTCTGCACGTAACATACCCCACTCGTATTTCAAAGAATTAAAAAACAAGAAAAAAGTGTCTGACAGATAGGAAAAGAGCACACAAACGACAACTCTTCATCAGTTAACTGCTGACTTAATATAAAGTCAGTCTGATAGTAGTTAGTAGTTTTGAAAAACTGTCTGTAACAACTTTAAGTACTTCGATAAGATTTTATATGATATTATGTTTATTTATAAATTAATTATAGAAAACAGAAATGTATTAAATGGCTATGTATAAAATAAGATAAGTTTTACTGTATATTCTCCCTGGATATCAGTTATAAGTGTATGTAACAGGGATACTTGATGTAATGCTGTACATTAAGAAATTTGTTAAAACAGCAAAGAGAGCAATAAAGAATTGATGAATGTTAAAAAAAAATGTAGTTCTGAAAAAAAGTGTGACAAAACGATTGTTTAAAGAACAGATGGACGAACGAATCGACGTATGGTTTGACGTTTATGTTTTTGGCAAAACAAACCCCTATTGTAAGGATATTTTCATACATTTAAACTTGAAAGTTAATTTTTTCCACTCAGTGTATCGATCAGGCTACGCATTTACATCATATTTATGTTTATAAATTCAACATTAAAATCAACCACTGTCATAGTTGTTGCCTTTATTATTTGCATTTTTTTGGTGCTTGTTTCTGCACTTATACTATTTATAGTAAGAGTATACGATGGCTTCAGAGATTTCAAAATATATTTTCATGCATCAATAGATTAAACCTTACCACGTAGTTCCACTTTTATCGTTATTTCCAAAAGCGCTGAAAGATCCATCATCGTGAACATATGACAGTTCTCTTTGATAACCTATTGAAGAGAACAATGTTGATACAGTGCATACCATTTGTTTAAGAGATCGTTATCTATACTATTAAACGAGAAGACCTCATTTTGTGTGTCGCTTCTCTTCCTTCCACAATAAATCAATCATCATGCATCTGTGTCCTATAGGTAACATGCATAGTCGCATTTGTCATCCATTCTTATGATTATTCAGATTGAGTTATTTTGGGAGAAAAACGACAAAAAAGGAGTCCGGATATGATTCCGTCATCAGACTGACTTTTAGTCATAGTTAAGACTTCCGGTTTGAATCATGCACAAACACAACCAATCGTATGATAGATAACAAAAAAAAATGAAAAATAAAAAAGCCAATCAAATCGTTCTCCATATCATGGTGTTTAGATCGCAAGAACCACAACTATTATACCTCCTTAAAGAGGACAATTATACTACTTTAATATATAAAGACTCTCTGTATTCTCAGTCTACTGTTTTCTTTCAATTGTTTACTATTTAAGGGGTCATACCAGTTGCATATATATTAAAATAAGTAAAACATGTGACACATTTTTAAAAACCAATCGTATGATAGATAACAGGAATGAAAAATATATAAGCCATTCAGAGCGTTCTCCATATCATGGTGTTTAGATAGCAAAAATATCATCTATTATACCTCCTTAGAGAGGACAATTATTTTTCGCGTTTCATTTCATGGTGTAAAGATCGCAAGAACCACAACTATTATACCTCCTTAGAGAGGACAACTATTGTTCGCGTTTATCTACATATAAACTACGATTATACTACTTTAATATATAGAGACTTTCTGTATTCTGTCAGGGACTTTCTATGTTAGTATAGAAAGTCCCTGATTCTGTCTACTGTTTTCTTTGAAATGTTTACTATTTAAGGGGTCATACCACTGGCATATGTATTAAAATAAGTAAAACATGCTCAACTTCATCTAAAACTACCTCGACCAAAAACTTTACCGTGAAGCGGGACAGACGGACGACCGAACGAACGAACGCGCGGATGCACAGACTAGATGGGGCATAACAATTTATTATTGAAAGTGAAAATAGTGATTTGGCAAAAATGAAAGTAAAGTAGAGATTAGAGGGAGGCAGGACCTTTTTCGGGGCGTCGGGATCGGGTGTTTTGAAGCTCGGGATTTGTGGATTGATCCTTACGGGATCCGGGGATATATTTTTTGATTTTGGGATTTCGGGATATGAATTTCTTTAAATTATGCATCTCGGGATATCGGTATCAGGACCCCTCCGACCAACCCTCAAATTAGCCTTAGTCGGTCTTAGTCATTTATACAAGATTCATATCCTACCATTGGCATGTTAGTAAGGCTCTCAAAAGAAAAGGCACTAATGGATTGTCCTTGAAGCATATTTTATTAGACTTATAATGGTCTATATATAAGCAGATACATTTATTTGATTTTTGAAACGGTGCAAATTTTTAATTTGATTTGACTTTTACCAAAAGAAGCATTGTAGCAAAAGAATAATTGTGGTCTGAGGCCAGAAACACGAAAATAAATGAATGTAACAGAAAGGAAACAAATATCGGACTTTGGAAAAAGGGAGAGGGATTTTGGTACCTTTTATGAAATTTTCCATACATAATATCTTTTACAAAAAATCATCCTACAACAGTTCACAAGATGTATGTGCCCGCGATTTCGCGGGTGTGTTCTAGTAAGTATGAAAATTGGGAACAATGTTGATAACTCTCATGCATTTTTAAGAGATACTCTTAGTCATTCTAAGTAGATCTTGTTTATAGATAATAAAAATATGCATAACATTAAGATTGATAAGTTATTCCGTTAGTTATATAAAATAAAAAATGAGTTAGGAACGCCAATAAAACAACGTATCATCGTTCAAACATTTACGTGTATTCGCTTTTATACACAAGAATAAGATCGAACGTACATTTTATTTGCTAAAACGTTTTGACCTATTGACCATAGACACACATGATTTTTGTTGAAGCATATATATCTTGAACATGCGTTCATTTCGATTAATTATTATTCATAACTTTTTTAATACTGATACCTATACCGTAACTCATTAACGGATACAGTAAATCAACCATCATTATACTTTAAAGCACTAATTTAACATACGTTTAATTGATTATGACTGTAAATAATCGTGAGGTGGTTGATTAAACAGGCCAAGGAGGCGTAAATCCTCTACCCCTTTATAAATAAAGAACGTATCAATTTTCAGCTAAATCAAACGTGCAGTTAGTTTACCCCATTTTGTCTTATAATGCTTGTTTGATATTCTAGCTCTATCAATATATTTGTATTACCTCCCTCTAAAATGCTTTCTACTCTATTTCGTACATCATTTGTAAGTCTGTTTGTTGTTTTCAGGTAAGAGCTGACGTAAACATTTGGAGCGAATCTGATCATGTTCTGTTCTCCACAACCGTATGAAATCTGAAGGAGATCCTCTAGTCCGGCCAATGTTGCCCCTAGCAGGTCACCTGTGGATAACACGTATGGATAATTGATTAACAAATGGTAATACGAGAAACGAATATAATAAAAAAAAATATTCGAAATTACGTTGTATCAAGTGAATGGCGGTTAATTCGTTTACAGGAGGTGATTTTAGGAAGGTTAATTTCTGATTCGTTTTTTTTTCTTGTACCAAAACAGTTACCAAGCCTGGAATATGGCAGTTGTTATCAATTCGTTTGATATGTTTGAGCTTTGGTTTTACATTTGATTATGGTCTTTTGAATAATCCTCGGAGGTTATTTTTTTTTGTAATTATACTTTTTGTATATATATTTTGCAATATCTTACAGTTATGTGCTACATAACACAATATTTGTACTTCGTTATCTTAAATTTCTTCTTCTAACTCATGTTTTATCTATGATAAATTTTCTGTGTATTAAGTACGTTATAACCGCAATGACACTTTTTTTATATTTTGCCTCCGTTAATCGTATACCAGTAGTTTTCTTGTTACTTTTTATTGCATTAAATCATGACTTGTTAAGAATATCCGATGGCTGTTATGGAATTAAGATAAGGGTTTCTAAATAAATGAATACATGTAGTTCAATACTCACCAATAACTTGAATTTTGATAAATTCTGAATCTTCAACAAGATTTGGCGGGAAAGACAAAGAAATAGTCTCTCTAACCCTTCCCCCTTGTCGGAGGTCAATAAGTAATGGAACGTTGTAGTTTTGTTTGATACCTTCGGCCTAAAATTTTCAATTACATATATCTAATTTTAGGCTTCATCTTATATTTACTCAATTTACGGTGGTTTTAACCGATTATATTTTAGTATACGGAAATATGTTCGCTATCAGATTTGAAGAAAAGTTTATAGTCAATTCAAAAATAAATTCCAAATGTTCATTGACTAAAAGTACATCATTACTTTCTATTTAAATATAAAAATAGAAAGAGATTTCAAATAAAACAAAATTTTCGTCTTTGATGGCATAGTTTTATTCTTTTGAAGTGAACTGTTCCAACATGTTTTTATATCTTAAGGCTTCGTAACAGAAGTAAAGAAAACAAATCTAAGAATTAAGATAAAACAAAAATTAATATGATGCACACCAGTCTTTTATTACAAGTATTCATAGTTCTGCGAGTAGTTAAAATACCTCTATCAGGAATTCACGCTGTACAGCATCAGCTCCAATAGAAGATGTTGCAGTTCCGTCCAAAAGTATTTTACCAAGAGCTGTTGGTTTAAGAGGGAAATACACAGACGCCACACTATCTTCCTTCACTAACACAGACTGTTTAAAAACGATTGAAGTTTAAAGGAAAATATTCTTTATGCCAGTGTCAGAAGGCACGTTAAAGGTTGGGTGCCTATTACTCGTCTATAACTATTACTTAACTAGTTACGGATTTCGTAACCAAATTGATTTTTGTCTCAATTTGTTCTAATGTTGGATTGTTACACCACTGATAAGCGAAGGGGTGGTTAAATTCCTCTCATTATATATATGGGAGTTTATAAGGAACGAACGATATAAAAAAAATCCAATTGTTTTGAAAAATGAATAGAAAAAACTCAATTGATACAAAGATAAGAAAATATTGTATACTTTTTGTGATATGACATACACAATGACATAGATGGTAACGAATATAGGTCACTTACTGTTCACAGCAATGCCTTATTCAAATGGATTCTACAAATAGAACACTCATACTTGAGTATTTGTATATGTTTATACATGATAATAATTAGTATACATATTCATTGATACTATACTATAAAATCATTATACAGGTACCTTTGTCCAACCGTCTGGGCCTGGATTGAAGTCGTTTCCGTTTGCATCAACAAAGGTAAAGTTAACATTGTTAGCAAGCTTCACAGAAACCTGGAAATAAACTACATATAAGATTTCCATGGATATAGAACTAACCTGAAAGTTCATATAGCGTAGGAATCTTTACGCAATGAATTTTAGGGATATGTATTTTGCTCGTATTTAAACTTGAAAAAGGTAGCTGATTCGTATTTGTAAATAAAATAACATATTTTGAAGACACTTGTACATGACCACAAAGGTAAACATTTCTGTGGAGTTGCAGTTATTGTTCATTAGTTTCATGTGTTTGAGCTTTCGATTTTGCTATTTGATTATTGACTTTCCGTTTAAAATTTCCCTCGGAGTTCAGTATTTATACGATACGATATTCCCGTGCTTGCATTTCCTATCATGATTTTCTTGATAGAGGTTTGCTGCTCACAAGGAAGCTATTAAACCAAGAGTTCCAAATGGTGAAGTTGAAATCATCCCTTCGTAAATTTTACGGACGCCATCACGAGTTGGTTGACCGTTATGGAATAACCGTTTCACAAATGATATCGGATATGTTCCTTACGTCGTAACTACAATCCCCTTCCCTTTCATGAATATGACCTACCGAATTAGACTATTTACCGGATTTGTAATCACTTAAGCAACACGACGGGTGCCACATGTGGAGCAGGATCTGCTTACCCTTCCGGAGCACCTGAGATCACCCCTAGTTTTTGGTGGGGTTCGTGTTGTTTATTCTTTAGTTTTCTATGTTGTGTCGTGTGTACTATTGTTTTTCTGTTTGTCTTTTTTATTTTTAGCCATGGCGTTGTCAGTTTGTTTTAGATTTATGAGTTTGACTATCCCTTTGGTATCTTTCGTCCCTCTTTTGGCACACTTTCGAGTGTATCAATAAAATAAAAAAAACGGGTACTTGTTAAAGAAATGAAATGTTACGTAGACTATCACTAATTCAAAATAAAAATTTGATTGGAAATGAAATATTAGTGGTCTGCACTCATAATATTACTACTCCTCAATGTATATGTATCTAAAAAAGGAGTGTAGTTCAAAACTTAGATTATAAATAACGTTGGATGACATCTTCTTTCTAACTGGCTTTTTCCCAATGCGTCTTTTTTCTCACTCTACACGACACCAATTATACAGTAATACAATACAATTAGCACTAAATTCGCTTGAATAATTAAAAAATGAACACAAAATATTTGCATACTGGGTAATGCACCACTTTGAAACATATCAATGGTATCAGAGTAGATTGAAAATTCTAATGCACTTTATAAGTACTAAAGTTTTTTTATTGGTAATAAGTTTTGTTATTTGTAAAAAAGTGACCATCAAATCTATAGGTTACATGTTACTAAGGAGTGACCAACCATTTTGAATTGATATATGTACAACAAATGTTCAATTACTAAAAAGTAAAATCACAAAAATGTTGAAAATTCAAAACGAAAAGTTCCTAATCAAATGGCAAAATCAAAGGATAAAACACATCAAACAAATTGACAACAACTATCTTATTTCTGACTTGGTACAGGCATTTTCAAATGTCAAAAAGGGGGGTTGAAACTGGTTTTATAGCGCTAAACTTCTCACTTGTACGACAGTTGCATCAATTTCCATTACCTTGAAAATGTTGCGTGAACAAACAGTCACAAATAGGGGTACAAAAACAACACTGACTCACCAAAAACTAGGGTGATTTCATATGCTGTGAAAGGGGAAGCAGATCCATCTCCACATGTGGCATCCGTCGTGTTGCTCATGTTGTTACAAAGCCGGTAAATAGTCTAATTCGGTAGGTCACATTCGTGAAAAGAGAGGGGTTGTAGTTACGACTTAAGGAACATATTCGAAATCATCTGTATTACGAATATTCCAAAACGGTCAACTAATTCGTGATGGCGTCCGTAATATTTACGAAGTAATGATTACCACATCACCATTTGGATCTGTTGGTTTATAAATGAAAAGGTCACAATTGGGAAGCTGGAATCATCTCTTTTGTCGTAAAGTTTTGTTTTCAACCGACCCTCATAGTAAATTCCTAGTGTAAGTAAGTTTTGATGTGACTTTATCCAAATTTGAATCGTAGAGGTAGCGTAATATATTTTTCATTTGTATGACATTACGTTTAGCCTTTGCGCCAAAATCGTTCATGATGTTTCGCGGAATTGTTTTCTTATTTCAAAATTATACATTTTTTCAAGTTCTTACGTATAATTTCTTTTTGTAAACCATTTGAATCAGCATAACAGTTTTTGTGTGACCGTCAAATCGCCAAATGACCGTGGTAACTGTACTGTTATTCCTGGAGTAGGGCATTTAGAAGGGAGTAGTGCGGTGACTTTTTGAGTGACAAGCAATCAAAACGATCTCTAGATATTAAAATTTGTGGTATGCTTACCATTGAGACATATCTCAAACCATTCATTTTCAGCATTTTGGAAATAATTAACTTTTTTAGCATTATAAACACTTTTCATATGAATCATATTTATAAAACAATGTAAATGTAATAAGGTCACAAGGTGGACGATAAAGTGCGTAGGAACTCATTAAATGCACAAGTGACTCTTTTCATAAAAAGGTCCGTGTAACTCCGTAAACAATTGTCTGCGTAACACCCGTTATTGTACTTATTTCTTTTTTTTTTATATAAAATAATATCTTTATTGCACTTTTCTTTGCTGTTGTTACAAATTACTCGACCTACAGCAGTGGGTCGAGTATCCCTGTGAATTAGTCACTGGATAACCAGGGAATTTATGCAGTGAATTCATATTTATAGATAGTTTGTTAGTTTTACAGTTCATGGTTATTACAAACATTTTACAAACTATATTGTTTCATGATTACGGAAAGTGTACAGTTTTGTCCGGTTTTGTTTTTAAAGATTAAAACTTTATCATCATTGACCTTTAACCTTATTGATGAAAACCGTTGAAGCTGGTTGATCAATTGTGCGGATTAATTTATACGTTTTATTGATACTCACGAACAACTTAAACTTAAGTTAAAAATTATATGTGGTAAGTTTCGACATTGTAAATGGAAATTCATTTGATTAAGTGATAAAGTGTGTAATAAATGCGTTTTGAGACAAAATTCTGTACATTTTCACGAAGCTTGCTGTTTTGGTTTATTACCACGTGTTCAGATATATTGTCAACTTTTGCTACACAAATTTTATACATGAAAATATATTAAATCTAGCTATTCATGATCATATGTATCTTTTTACATCATTTAAAAATTTGCTGTTTTTAGCATTAATATATTTGTTAATTTCGTATGTGTTTAAAAATTCATTTCTAAAAACTGCATAAGCGTCTATGCCTTTTTGTTTATAATTTGATATATGAGTACTTTTATGAACTGAATATATTAAGACAGTTAGGAAGAGATTTATATCATTATACATAGGATCATGTATTTTATAGCCCAGTACTAAAGTTTTAAAATTAAAAATATGTGACCCAATTTTGATTTTGCTTACAAGTACATATATTTTCTTCCAAAATTCATGAAAGAATTGACATTTGAGAACAAAGTGTTCGTAATCTTCAGTCAAGTTACACAAGTCACACATACTTGTTTCTTGTATGTGCCATTGTAGTAATAATTGTTTACATCGGAGGATGTAATGGAGTAATTTCCATCTTAACATTTTATATTTGTTATTTATTAAATAGGTAAAAGTAAATTGAAGCACATTATTTATTGGAGTGATTGATTCTAGATTGAAGATGTTTTTCCATTTGGAAAATCCTAGTGGTCTCTCATCCTTTTTGTTATTAAAATGGTTTGGATGACATATTTTCAAATAATTTTGATTTTTTGTTAACAGTCAAGGACAAGTTTAATTTTGTTTTTATAGAAGTTTTCAAAGATTTGTCAGATTTTAATGTACTAACCCATTCTTTTGGAATACAATTTTTCAATTTTAAAAGTTCGGAGATCCAATTAGTTTTTGAGGTTAGTTTCTCCAATATAACTTTTTGTGATATGTGACCTTTTTGATCAATTATATCGTTAATGAAAATAATACCATCTTTTATCCAATTTAGGTAAACTAAACATTTTCCTTTAAATTTTATGTTTTTATTACCCCACAACATTTGCTGCCTAATATTTCTAAAATTTATGATAGGTGTATTACTTGATAGTGTATTATTTGCTTCGTACCAGCTCTTTAACATGTTCAAGTAAAATGAGGGTAGTATATTACTTAAATTAGGTAATGATTTTATGTTGTCGGGCATCATATGAAATATAAGGTTGTTTTTACCAAATTTATTGAAATAATATGTTGGAATGACTTTCCAATTAGCAAATTCTTCTGCGGTTAATCGTTGAACCCATGAAATTTGTAATGCATTCAAAAAAGTAATCAATGTCTTTCATTTTTAGACCTCCATTTGTGTAATCTTTGGTAAGTGTTGAACGTTTTGCCTTTTCTTTTTTATTATTCTATATAAAATTGTATATGAGTTTTTTAAAATCTTTTATGTTCATTTGGGGTATTGAAACAATCGAAGCTAAAAAAGTAAGATTAGGTAAAATAAGCGACTTAACAACTGTTATTCGACCTATCATTGTTAAATTTCTTTTTTCCCAATCAAGTATTAATTGTTCTGACTGTTTCATTGTCTTTTCAATATTTAATTTGTCACATTCACTTTTATTTAATCCAAAGTAAACACCTAGACTTTTAATTGGTTCCTTGCTCCAGTGTATATTTTCAATTTTTTCTTTACAATGTTTAAGTCTACCCAACCATATACCTTCTGTTTTAGATTTATTCAGTTTTAAACCAGAAAGCGTTCCAAATATTTCTATTAGGTTCAATGCTTGGTGAATTTCATTTTTAGAATTCAGAAAGAGGGTTGTATCATCAGCTAATTGGGAAATTTTTAGACTATGTGTTTTTTCATCAAGTTTAATTTGAAACCTTTAATGTTAGAATCTTGTCTTACTCTACAGGCCAAGATTTCAACTGCTATTACAAAAATAAGAGAACTTAACGGACATCCTTGTTTTATACCACGGTGAAGTCTATAGGTTTCTGAGATCCAGCCGTTATTAGATAGGCATCCTTTAGTATCATTATATAAAGTTTTTACCCATTTTAAGAAGGAAGGTGGTACTCAAATTTTAATAGGGATTCATACATGAAGGGCCATTCTAAAAAATCAAAGGCTTTGGAAAAGTCTATGAACAATAAGATTCCTTCTATATTAATTTTTTCTGAGTAGTCTATTATATATTGAATCTGGCGAATATTAAAACCTATGTACCGACTTTTAATATATCCATTCTGATCACTATGAATAATTTTGGACAACACTAGCTTTAATCGCTGCGCTAAGGCATAGGCCATAAGCTTAGTATCTACATTTAATAAAGTGATTGGCCTATAGTTGTCTAATGATAATGGATCATTTTTTTTTATATAATAAGGAAATAACACCCATTTTTTGGAGTGTTGTAATTTCTTCTTTTTCATAGCATGTATTAAATACTTTTACTGCGGATTCTTTTATGTATGACCAAAAGGTACGATAAAATTCTACACTTAAACCATCTAGTCCAGGGGATTTATTTAGTTTCATATTAAATATAGCATTTGTACATTCTTCTACTGTTAGGTTGCCCCCCAATAGTTCACTCTCAGTATTGGATAGTGAGTGGTCTATCTTTGTTTCACTTATACTTTCATATATATTTTGGTAATAGTTTTTCCCAAGAATAAGAATATCGGATGCATCTGTAACAATGTTACCTTGATTATTTTTGAGGGCAGAAATAGTTTTCTTAGTTTGTCTTGATTTTTCAAGACCCAAAAAATATTTTGTGTTTTTTCCCCTTCTTCTGCCCATTTGACTCGAGATCTGATTTGTGCACCTCTAGTTTCTTTTATATATAAATTTTGTAAATTGTTTTCTACATTACTTATTTCTATTTTAGAATGTTCAGAATTACTTGATTTTTCGTATAAGAATTTTAACTTATTTTCTAAATGTTTAATTTCATTTTTACTTTCAGCAGCCTTTTGTTTGCAGTATGTAATGGTTGCCTCCCTTACTTCAGTTTTCAGAATGTCCCAAGTAACTCGAGGATCGTTATTTTTGGTGAGTATTATTTCTTTATGGGTGTCAATTAATTTAATTATTATTTCTTTGTATTTTGTATCATTCAGTATACTGTTATTTATCTTAAAGAATCCTTTGCCTTTATTTTGAGCTTTAAGTCTTATTTGTAAAGAGATCGCTTGATGATCTGTATGAGATATAAGTGCAGGTCTTATGTCTGCAGATATTATGTGAGGTCTTATATCTGGGCTTATTAGAAAAAAATCTACTCTGCTTGCAACACTTTTATTGTTTTTTCTTCTCCATGTAAACTGGCTGGTGTTTTGATTTAGTTCTCTCCAAATATCAATAAGTTTATATTTTTTTATTAGTTGCTTTAAACTGTTGACAGGTTTATTTTGATTATTAGAGCTAATACTTTTTCTATCATATGAAGTTAAACTTTCATTCATGTCACCACCCATTATTAATATTCCTAAGCGGTTATTATTAATGATATTGTTTACTTTTTTGAAAATTGTGTTTCTAATTCGACGAATGTTCGGAGCATACACATTCAGTAGTTTAAAGATATTACCATCAAGTTCTATATTAATGAGTATTATTCTTCCATCATTATCTCTAATTTCATTTATAGTTTTATGTTTTATGTTCTCTTTGATAAGAATTGATACACCTCTCGATTGTAAATTTCCGAAACTATGGTACAGTTTGCCTTTTATCTCATTGTTTATAAAATTTTCGTTTTTTTTTTTAATAAAATGTGATTCTTGTATAAATAGAATATTACAGTTTTGCACCATAGGTTTAATCTTTCTTTTTTTTCTTTTTGCCCTAAGCCTTGACAGTTTAGGGAACATATATTTAGTTTTTCACTCATAATAGACATAATTCATTTCTATATTACACATGTCCTCAGAATTATACAATAGAGACAATAGGCTGAGCTTAAATAATAGATAAGTTGATGTCATATTGTTAATACACAAACTTATAATTTTTACATACACATATAAATTATACACATATAAATTATACAAATTGGGATATATTTCTAAATAACATAGTATCATGCGTTTAAAACCAACATTAATAACAATCAATAGTATGTTGTATGAGATAGTCATACATGTATACTTTATATTCCAATAAGGCAGAAAATTCAATCTTATTATTGTTACATTTATTTTTATTTTCAGGTTGAGTCTATTGCATAGAAGAGATTTTTGCAACAATTGTAGTTTGTTTTTAAATATCCTGTGAAAAACAAGGAAGAAGAGCTCAAGAAGATGAAATGATTGTGCAATGCATATGTGTGACGTACATTTTTTGGAATTTAACAGACATAATAGTCTTGGATTTGTGATAGTGATTGGATTATGTCTGCGTGAAAATGTGATTCTAGAATTTTTCTGATCTAATCTGAATGTCTTTGCATAAAGAACTGTTGATATATCATAACATTTTTTTGGCATAAGAAAATTGTTACAGATTTCGTTAACAAAACATTTGATAGCTGTGATCCAGTTTTTGATATGACATATAACTGGTGGATGATGTATGGAAATTTGTTTGTCATAAAGTGAATCGTGGATTTTTAAAAAGATAATGCTATTCAGTATCAAAAATAAATTACATTTATATCTATAATTTTGTATTACTCTTTCATGGGAATATGTATAATCTACTATTATACCATATCCGTTTTTTTGTTTATTTTTTATAATATAGATAAAAACAACAAAGGTGACAAAAATGACATATATAAATTTACATACGCACATAATTAATTAAAAGATGTTTGAGTGTTATTTACACAACATAAGGGGGATATAAAAAAACAGTTTATGATTCTTTAATTTAAACTACATGTACACTGCCTGATTTTGTATCGTCATCAATTGAGTTAATGCCCTTTTTGTTTTTGAATAGGGACCGATCGTTCATGTACTTCATCAGTTGGTGTTGTTGCTGGACGCTTTTCATTACGAGAATCTGGTGTACCTGCGCTAAATTGAAACATCGTTGTCTGTATGTTTGACTGTTTACCTTTAGCGTCTCCTGTTTTTTTCCTTTGTTTTGTTGACTTCTTTTTTTTTTCTTTTTGGGGTTTTCGACTTCCTCCAAAATATCACTGACTTTGTTATCAAAGGAAAAAGTAGATTTGGTTATTTTCTTTGAGGCCTTTCCAAGCACACTTGATACCTCTTGTGTATTGGTATTTGTTGATGTTGATCGGGGAGTTGCTACATTTTTACTTTCTTCTGGTTGATCATCAATTGACTCTGTATTTGATTCAACACTTTCAGTGTCACTTTCGGAAGAGCAGCGGTTTTTTTTATCATTATCGTGAGGCATGCTGTTACACTCCTTGTTTTGCGCATCAAAACTAGGACAGTCTGCCTGCTTATGACCATGAAGCTTGCATTGCTTACAGACCCAATGGTTCTGACAGTCGCGAAATCTGTGACCATTTTGTAAGCATTTGTTACATACTAGAGTGTCATTTAAAGATGGTATTTGGTCTTTGTGAAAGACCATAGCTCTGTATTTTCCTATTTTGATTATTCTTGGTAGGGGGTTTTCTAAAGGATCACAAAAAAGAATGCGATCTCCAGTTTGACAGTTTGTCAGTAACCCGTCTACACGAAGTCGTTCTCTATTTAGTTTATGAACACTACATTTGCCTTCACTTTCGATAGCTCTCAAGATCTGACCGTCGTCAGCAGAGCAAGGTACTTATTTCTATAGCTCTACTGGGGGGGGGGGGCAAGGTAATAAAAACAATGTTAGTTATCCAATCAGATTAGAGTAAAGAACAAGCTAAGTGTATTTATGTTATTAAAAAAATTAGTCTCATCTTAATAATGAGAGAACCTTTAAAATCGATCAATATACTTTTACATCAACTTATACATTTATTATTAAAAAAAGTAAAACGTATAAACTTTTACCTGTTGATTTCGGTTTAAGTAATTAAATACTGTGGCTTGAACTATAATAACCTCCCCTCGTATGGCAGAATATGGAAGTTCAAAACGCATGAAAAATCTTTGGAAAGTTGTTAACTGAAATATATTGTGTTATCTTTACTATTGATTTGTGTGTTATAAGTATTGTTCTTGAATGGATAAAATTATACATTTTCTACAATTTGTTTTGCATAGTATAAAATTATTGTGCTGCTTCAAAATTACATGATCACCTACCATAAAGTGATAAATACTGCTAATTGCGTTGAAGATTTTTCTATATGTATTTTTTTCTTTTATAACACCTAGACAAATAACCGACTTATAAACTTATAAACAGACCTTTGTCTTAAAAATCATAATTCCGTTTAATTGTAAACTCATAAGATATATTAAATACATTTGCAGTATTTGTCGCAACTCCGAGACCGGTTCTGGGATTAACAGCAAATGCTGATGCAATCCATTCTGTAATAGTATCCGGAGCTGTAGTTCTTATTGTTGCCGTTCCATCCGAACTGAAATGAAATTAATGCTATCAATTAGATATAATTGAATAGATTCAATAGTATAGACCGAATTTAATTTACATATGCAGCTGTAAATGTTACTACCTAGAAACTTTAGGCACGAACATAAACATCAGGAGATGTGTTATGATTAAAATGAGACAACTATCCACCATAAAACAACTCAAGTTTATGTAAGCAACTATAGGCAAACCTAATGCATTCAACAGATAACAGAAGAAATGTCATATATCCAGGGTTATAAACAATAGAATTCGTATATAAGAATATTTTGAACGGGAAACAAGCATTCTTCTATAACTAACTGTGCGGTTTGAGCTGATTATTTATCTATTTGTTGAAATTCCCGATGTTACGGCGTTCAGACAATGTGCGCTTCTCCTCGTTTGTTAAATCATAATGCATGAGTAATCATTGTCTAACCAAGTCACCTTCATAACAAGACATGAATGAACATGCTATTTAAATTCATCTTACCTTTCAAAACGATTATAGGTGAAACAACTGTAATTTGTATTTCCTACTCCTCATCCTTGTTTCTTATATGTTGTCTGCGATTTAATGGTTTAATAAGGTTATCCAAAATATTTTGTTGAAAATTTGTGGTACTGGAAATTTACTTTTAATATTTCTTACTATTTTTTTACTAAAAATTATTGTAATATTTAGGTACCAGTATTTAACAGTACTTGATTTTTACTAAAAAAAATTGGTACAGAAATAATACCAATAGAGATCACAATATTTCATGTTTAAAAGTCATAAGGTTAAGAGATTTGAAATAGAGAAACCTTCAAAATGCTGGAAATGTAATGGTGTAACCAAAAATCTGTAGTACTTGAATTTCAAGTTCAAATCAAATGCTGTTAAATACAGGTACCTAAATATTAAGTAATAAAATAGTACTGAATATCAACAGTAGATTCCCAGTACTAGTTTTGTGGTACAGAAATAGTACCTATGCAAAAAGTAGCTGTGTACAAGAATTTTCATTATTCCTAAATATTCAGAGTAGAAGTCGCTCAGTATAAGATGTACATAATATTTCACTCTAATATACAGAGATACTTTTGTTTGAAATAAATGGCAAGCACTTTTATTAAAGTATATTTACAGGTGCCAACTGCCACGTCATTTTGTCTATGGCAGAAAATTGTGTCATTGACTACCATATCGAAATTTTTGTTTGTTTGTATATTTAGGTATTTTGTAAGGTTCAGGTATCCAATATTTAGATGAAAGACTTTCGTAATCAGTTTAAATCTAGTATTACGGAGAGAAGGGCGATTATTTTTATTTTTTTTTTTATTCAATGGGTTCGAAAAGGGATAATTTCCATAGGATTACAGAAACTTGAATACCTCGATCATACCTTGTCTTGAGGTGAAATAACAAAAATGTCGAACTGAAAGGAAAATTCAAAACGGAAAATCACCAATCCTATGTCAAAATTGAAAGCTCACAAATATTAAACAAATGGATAACAACTGTCATATTCTTGACTTGGTACATACATTATTTATGTAAAACCTAGATAAAACTTTTACTTATATTACAGTCGCATACAATTCCATTAAATTAACTGCAATGTGTAAACTAAGCAAACAGATATAAAAGGAACAAATGTAAAAATTAAAGGGATGTAGACAACAGTCAACGGTGTAAAATAATCTTTAAAATTAATAATTTAAAAAATAAATTGAAAATTAAATTAAATGTCATACAAGTAAGAGGTTTAGTTAGCTATAAAACCAGGTTCAATCCACCATTTTCTACATAAAAAAATGCCTGTACCAATGCAGGAATATGACAGTTGTTATCCATTCGTTTGATGTGTTTGAACTTTTGATTTTGCCATTTGATTTGGGACTTTCCTTTTTTGAATTTTTCTCGGAATTCAGTATTTTTATGTTTTTTCTTTTTAAACAAGAAAAACAAAATGATGTATAAACAAAGCACATTGACAATACGAAATAAAAGAACAAAACAAAATACCATAGCACAGTAACAAAATGACGAGATGTATAATACCGAGCCATGTCAAATGGACATTATTAAAAATAGACTTAACAATAACAGTTAATAGTTTACAAAGACAAATAAAAAAAAAACACTTTAACACGTAGTTAAGATGATAAACAAAACAAAGTCTTTTCCCCAAGATCATTGTGCATAATTTGTGGAGCTGATAAGAAAGCATTAACAACAAACTCTTTGTATTTTTCAATGAACTAGGTTACAGCATGTCTCTATTATTCTATCTGCTTTAATCGTATTGGTTTAGAATGTAGCTGATAAATACAATATCAACAATTTAGCTCTGACACTCTACGATACGTTATTCGTAAAATAACGAAAATACCGAACCAAAGGAAAATACAGGACAGAAAGTACCAAAACAAATGACAAAATCAGAAACCTCAATTAACATTGTCAGTCGCGCGTTTTGTATACAAAGGCAGTGACATAAGACTCAAACCAAACTAAACACATTTATTCAAAAACCAGTTGTTGGCATGACACGGGTTATGTTCTTCTCATATATGTCATGATGGTGATACTAAACACCTCACGGGAAGGAGTGTGCCTGATATTCATATGATAAAATCATAATCTTTCAATCAGTTTGAATGAAGTCTGGAGCTGGCATGTCAGTTAACTGCTAGTAGCCTGTTGTTATTTATGTATTATTGTCATTTTGTTTATTTTCTATGGTTTCATCTTCTGACATCAGACTCGGACTTCTCTTGAGCTGAATTTTAATGTGCGTATTGTTATGCGTTTACTTTTCTACATTGGCTAGAGGTATACGGGGGGGTTGAGATCTCATAAACATGTTTAACGCCGCCGCAGTTTTGCGCCTGTCCCAAGTCAGGAGCCTCTGGCCTTTGTTAGTCTTGTATTATTTTAATTCTAGTTTCTTGTGTACAATTTGGAAATAAGTATGGCGTTCATTATCACTGAACTAGTATATATTTGTTTGGGGGCTAGCTGAAGGATGCCTCCGGGTGCGGGAATTTCTCGCTACATCGAAGACCTGTTGGTGACCTTCTGTTGTTGTTTTTTCTATGGTCGGTCTGTTGTCTCTTTGACAAATTCCCCATTTCCATTCTCAATTTTATCATTTTTTTCAAAAAGGTGGAAGTTTATGAATCATTGAGAACCGCCATTTTCATAAGGCTTTGTCATATTCATCTGAGGTAATGTTTGCCTCTCTTAAAAGTATACATAATCAAAAAGCTTGATCTGTTTTTCCAATCTGTACTACTACGATAAGTATTGAGAAAGAAATTTGAATTGCAAAAACCATAGTCCGACGAGCTTTTCTGTAGCGTTTACCTCAATTTGAAAGCTCAAAATTGAAATTTTAAACCGAGGATATATTAGAACAAGAACGTTAATACCCAATGGACAAAAAATGGAGCGTTCGTACCTTTTGTGTGATTGACAAAATTGAAATGAAAGATACATTTCAACTGGTTATTCAGGGGTATCAAATGCAAGTACTTGAATTTTTATATTAAGAAGGTAAGTATTTTGAAATTTTAGATATGACCATAGAATCAAATATTAAAAAGCAGTATTATCCATGAAATTTTCCTGGATTTCGTAAATATTTGTGAACCACGAATTTTAATGTTCAACGCAGCACAAAAATCCTGTCCGCTTGAATGCATATTTTTGAAAAACCACTAAATTAAATATCCACGAAATAATCGATATATTCATTTAAAAAGTAACCACGAAAATAAATGAATCCACAAATTGTTATACGAAATTACTGAATACTTATATCAATATAGAAATAAGAAGTTAAGTAATTTGACAGTGACCCAAATCCACGTTTCCGGAAATTTCTCCCAACAGATGCCAATGGAGCAGATGCTGCTCCTTCTCATCAGATAATACCCCAACGTGCCAATTCAGCTAAAACAGGTAACCTTAGTATTTCCAAAATATAGCAATCGATAAGAAACTCTTGATGAATGAAAAGTGGAAGGAACGATTTTTTTTAATATATAATGCATGCGCATCCAGCTATAGCAAACTTATATGTCCCACATTCAACCTTTGCAAGGCAAAACTTTCACCTTGTTATATTGCCCCTATTGGGTAATAATTTTCTTTAAACTGGAGAAGAAAAGTCAATAATAAACCCTATCATGATCATATTATACATCTATCCCATTGAGCTAGAGATAAAGGATACTACAGATACAGTCGGCCTCACATCTTGACTTACATCTAAAAATTACCAATAACGGTTGGTTGAAAACAAAACTTTACGACAAAAGAGATGATTTCAGCTTTTCAATTGTGAGACTTTCCATTTCTAAGTAGCAACATTCCAGCAGCACCTGCATACGGGGTATATATCTCCCAATTGATAGGATATTCCCGTGCTTGCATTTCCTATAATGATTTTCTTGATAGAGGGTTGCTGCTCACAGAGAAGCTATTTAACCAAGAGTTCCAAATGGTGAAGTTGAAATCATCCCTTCGTAAATTTTACGGACGCCATCACAAGTTGGTGGACCGTTATGGAATAACCGTTTCACAAATGATATCGGATATGTTCCTTTCGTCGTAACTACAACCCCCTTCCCTTTCATGAATGTGACCTACCGAATTAGACTATTAGTTGCATGATTGTTTTATTAGTTGTTAGTTGCTTTGAACTAGCTGTCAGATAACTGCGAGTACTCTCAGATCTGTTCATTGTGTCTTTTTGTGTCGGGATGTATAAGTACCGGGCCACGTTCACTTGTATTTTGTCCTTCTGATGAGTTAAGCCTTTTCAACTGATTTTTATAGGTTGTTCTTATGTTGCACTGTTATACCACTGTCCCAGTTTAGGGGAGGGTTGGGATCCCGCTAACATGTTTAACCCCGCCACATTATTAATTATATACTCCCCAGTCATGGAGCCTGTAATTCACTGGTTGTCATTTGTTTATGTGTTACATATTTGTTTTTCGTTCATTTTTTTTTTTGTACATAAAAAAGGCCGTTAGTTTTCTCGTTTGAATTGTTTTACATTGTCTTATCGGGGCCTTTTATAGCTTACAATGCGGTATGGGCTTTGTTCATTGTTGAAGGCCGTACGGTGACCTATAGTTGTTACACGACGGGTGCCACATGTGGAGCAGGATCTGCTTACCCTTCCGGAGCACCTGAGATCAGCCCTAGTTTTTTGGTGGAGTTCGTGTTGTTTATTCTTTAGTTTTCTATGTTGTGTCATGTGTGCTGTTATTTATTTTTCTTTTTTCACTTTTAGCCATAACGTTGTCAGTTTGTTTTAGATTTATGAGTTTGGCTGTCCCTTTGGTATCTTTAGTCCCTATTTTACAGAAATTGATTAATGTTAATTGTAATGTCTCACCCTGTAGTGCTGTTTACCCACAACCATGTTTCTGGAAAGTTCTTCCGTGTTCGGGTGGGAACTGCAAGACTTAAACCTCCTCCTCCTCCAAGGCCCCCAAGGCCCCCTCCAATACCACCATCGGAGGATATAGATGCTGCAGACAGTCTACGTAGTCCAAGAAAATTTTCGCCTGAAATAAAATCAATTCCTACCTTCAATCAGGATGTATTCATAAATTTGTTTTAAAAAAGATTCTCCTGGTATGAACGCTTTTGCGTTTCCCTCATTATAATTTGTAAATACTTCATTACCTTTTACTACCAAACAGGACGACCACCACCAGTATAATTTACATAAAACTACATGTAAATCCAAATACAAGCTGGCAATGAGATGAAAAGGCATGCTACACACTAGACAATGCTAATAATAAGAAAAAAAAGAAAGCTATATAACACAAAACTTTATTGAAGACGGTATATCAAGTTTTTTTTTAATAAACCCTAACAAAAAATACAAAAAACTAATTTTGGTACCAAATTAATTAAGCACAAGCAGTGGTTGTCGTTTGTTTATGTGTTACATATTTGTTTTTCGTTCATTGTTTGACATAAATAAGGCCGTTAGTTTTCTCGTTTGAATTGTTTTACATTGTCTTATCGAGGCCTTTTATAGCTGACTATGCGGTATGGGTTTTGCTCATTGTTGAAGGCCGTACGGTGACTTATAGTTGTTAATGTCTGTGTCATTTTGGTCTTTTGTGGATAGTTGTCTCATTGGCAATCATACCACATCTTCTTTTTTATATTAATAATCTTTTATACGTTACAAATCTTATAATTTGTTAACGAACTAGAGGCTCTAAAGAGCCTGTGTCGCTGACTTTGGTCTATGTGAATATCAAACAAAGGACACAGATGGATTCATGACAAAATTGTGTTTTGGTGATGGTGATGTGTTTGTAGATCTTACTTTATTGAACATTCTTGCTGCTTACAATTATCTCTATCTATAATGAACTTGGCCCAGTAGTTACAATGGAAAATGTTAGTAAACATTTACAAATTTTATGAAAATTATGAAAAACTGTTTATCTCTGTCTATAATAATATTCAAGATAATAACTAAAAACAGCAAAATTTTATGAAAATTACCAAATTAGGGGCAGCAACCTAACAACGGTTTGTCCGATTCATCTGATTAAATGCAGGGCAGATACATCACTTTGTAGATCTTGACCTGATTAATAATTACCCCATGTCAGATTTGCTCTAAATGCTTTGGTTTTTGAGATATAAGCCAAAAACTGCATTTTATCCCTATGTTCTATTTTTAGCCATGGCAGCCATCTTGGTTGGTATGCCGGGTCACCGGACACATTTTTTAAACTAGATACCCTAATGATGATTATGGCCAAGTTTTGTTTAATTTGGCACAGCAGTTTCAGAGGAGAAGATTTTTGTAAAAGATTACTAAGATTTACGAAAAATGGTTAAAAATTGACTATAAAGGGCAATAACTCCTTAAGGGGTCAACTGATCATTTGGTCAAGTTTGACTTATTTGTAAATCTTACTTTGCTGAACATTATTGCTGCTTACAGTTTTTCTCTATCTGTAATAATATTCCAGATAATAACCAAAAACAGCAAAATTTCGTTAAAATTACCAATTCAGGGGCAGCAACCCAACAACGAGTTGTCCGATTCATCTAAAAATTTCAGGGCAGATAGATCTTGACCTGATAAACAATTTTATCCTGTCAGATTTGCTCTAAATGCTTTGGTTTATGAGTTATAAGCCAAAAACTGCATTTTACGACTATGATCTATTTTTAGCCATGGCGGCCATCTTGGTTAGTATGCAGGGTCACCGGACACATGTTTAAAACAAGATACCCTAATAATGATTGTGGCCAAGTTTGATTTAATTTGGTCCAGCAGTTTCAGAGGAGAAGATTTTTGTAAAAGTTAACGACGACGGACGACGACGACGACGGACGCCGGAGGCCAAGTGATGGGAAAAGCTCACTTGGCCCTTCGGGCCAGGTGAGCTAACAAAACTAAATGCAAATCTGAATTGCATTCAATATTTTTTTTCTAGAAAAAAGGTATGTTTTTAGTACTTTTCACAGGATAAATGTATTTGACTATCAAACAAATGTACGAATTCATGATAACATTATTTAAACGGTGAATACAAAAAGATATATAATTCTAAGTAGATCACGACCTTACTTTGAATGAGAAAATCAATCAAAGTTCTCAAATCAAAAGATCGAGGTTTTTCATTATGCAACATGTCAAGAATTACACAGACAACAAACGGAAATTGTATTTTATTATTCTTGTATTATAATAATATTTGACTAATGTGGTATAGTCGTAGTTTGTTGCCTCCAGGGATAAATAAACAGCAACAAGAATAATTTAAATGATCCTCTCTTAATTAACCCAACAAGAACTTTTTGAACAGATTAAAATGGCGAAAGCAGATTTATATGTCATAAACTTATTCTAGTAATTAAATGTTAAACAATGCACTCCCAATTATCTGAAAAAGTTGTGTTCAGAGGTGAAGCAAAACAGTGATAGATTATTAACCAATATGAACACAACGAAAGATATTATTCTTGAATATATAAAATGCTTTATTTATCGTTAATTCGTATATACTTTATCATTTTTTACCAACTTTATGAGGGCCCAAACCACGATTAGCTACCTTCGCTGATTATTATCATATAGTACTTTAAGCAAATAACTTGGTCAACTGCCACCTATTATTATCAGATATTTGTTACTGAAACATTGGGTTTTACATATGTTATAACCGCGATAATGGTCCGCCTCGAATTGTTCTCTAGGGAAAACAGTGTTGTGGTTTTTTTTTTTTTTTTTTTTATTGTGCTCCGATTTGAAGGGATTTGACGTAATTGTGCCCGTAACAACCATAGGGAACAATGACGGTGTTTGTACAGAAAACTTTGAGTATTCTGCTACATTTAAAATCAGTGTAAAAGTAAAAATGTCCAACCAATTATTATCAATTAAGTCCCAAATATGCCGAGTTTTCGATTTTGTGTATAACCATAAAATAAATAAAAATGTTAAAATAAATGTGCTATAATATATCATAGAAAAACAGACAATACCGATTCTGACCAAAATCTGCGTCCGCAATCTTGGGATGATGGTCATCAGCTTTACCCCAGTGAATGTTTGCGCAGTAAATTATCAAAGTTAAAAAGGAAAATATGATAAATCTTTTTTAGATTTAACCTATTGTGGTTAATGAAATAGTTGTAATTGAACATTCATCTCTTTTCAACAGAACTTAAATATGTTTGATTAATAGAAAATAACATGTCTTTTCCATATTTGCACTGGTATCTTACCTCAAACCATATTGGTTCCTGGCTAAAGCCTTGAGCTGATATTGAAGTCTCGGGATGATACCAGGGCACATAAGACCATGTTATAATCTATAATTAATGCATGCCTTTCCATCAAAACTTCATAATGCATGAACCGACGTTATTAAGTTTGACCCGATTTTAATAACCCAAATATAGATATATTGGTGCAACTAAGAATACCAATTGGTTGTTGTCTGTTGTTATTTTGACATATTCCCATTATCAATTTTACTTAATATTTCTCTCATGCAAAACTCTCATATAAAACCCGTTGAATCGGTTATCTGGTAATCTGTATTTGATATTGTAAAATTTCAGCTGCACTACACAATATGAAGCCTTTTTGAACTCGTTTCCTACGCTCCTTTGACTCGACAAAAAGCTTCATGTCATGACTTGCAACTGATATATAGAGAATATCATATGGTTATTTCAATATCGCATCCGTATCAACCCGAGACACCAATATAATCCACAGAGCTCTGCTCGAGGGATTATATTCGTTGAGGGTTGATATGGTGTGTGACATTAAAAAAGCCATGTCATATAATGTATTTGGTTTTGATGTTATATTTGTTATTCTCGTGGGATTTTGTCTGTTGCTTGGTCCGTTTCTGTGTGTGTTACATTGTAGTGTTGTGTCGTTGTTCTCCTCTTATATTTAATGCGTTTTCCTCAGTTTTAGTTTGTTACCCCGATTTTGTTTTTTGTCCATGGATTTATGAGTTTGAACATCGGTATACTACTGTTGCCTTTATTTATATACACTTTATTATATGCATATACCTCAAGTAGATGTTTTTTTTATGTAACATGACGTCATACAGATAAGGAGGTTTGAAATGACGTCATACAGATTATAGGTTTCACATGACGTCATACAGATTAGGGATTTGATAAAGCTTTTGCAACAGTGACTGCAATCGATGACGTGACGTCATACATATTAAATGTTTCTTTTTTTCTATTTTATTGATCTATTGTGTCTTCTTTTATTTTTAACATAGTGACATGTATTCTACTGGTATATTATATTACGGACTTTCGATTTTGTATTTTACTCGGAGTTTTTTTTTTTTTATTTTACCTTTCATGTAAGACGAGAACAAACAAAAGAAAGATAAGATACTATTATATATGCTAACATATGCTATTTTTATAAATGACGTCAATGACAAGTTAAGAGTCTCATTTGGGCACCCAGTTCTGAGCAATACACACTGTTTCGACCTGAAGTCTATTGTTTGGGCTGTTATAGTGTAATGCTTCCCCATTTGTTAGGGATTAAAATACTTACGACTTCGTGGAGGAATGTACTGATAAAGCAACGCATCTGTCAACACATAAACACCAGCATCCTGTTAACAAAATATACCAGGTTTTAGTGACAAAAAAAACTGAAAACAGTTGGACAATTTTTTAAAAGGTGTCCCTGAAAAAAAAGAATTAAACATATATGAATATATCTGTTTTTGAAATGCAAACCCTTTTTTACAAATGCAATACCTATCTTACCTAAAACACATCTGACAAGGACATTTAAATTTAGTAATTTTTCGTTTTCGCAATGTCCTTGGCAGATTATTATTGACTTATGAGTTTTAATATCCCTTTGCAATCTTTCGCCTCTCTTTGTACCCCTCCTTTTATTTTATATTTTAAATACTTGAAATTGTTTAGAACTATAGGTTAAATCTATTTTTTTAATTATTTGTACTGTTTTACATGTACTTACATTGAAAATCGAGAATGCATCCCTGCCGTAATCAGGTCTTGGTAACCAGAAATCCCAACTACTTCTTGAAAAGAATCCCAGGTTGCCTAAACTTTGAAGTTCATTCAATACCTATGAATGTTTTAAACTGTTTACTTTTTAAATACAATAAATCAGGAATCAGGAATATGACAGTTGTTGTCCTTTCGTTTGATGTGTTTTGTCATTTGATTAGGGACTTTACCACTGTATTTACCTCGGAGTTCAGTATTTTTGTAATTTTACTTTTTATAGGTCAATAAAAAATATAAACTTCAATGTTCTTGTTGTTTCGTTGTCTTTTTCTAATAGATGATTTTTGTCTCTCGATCAATTGGTGACATTTCAACAGCGGTATACTAGACATAATTTTTCAATCAGTTTAATTGAAGTCCGGAGCTGGCATGTCAGTTAACTGCTAGTAGTCTGATGTTATTTATGTATTATTGTCATTTTGTTTATTTTCTTTGGTTACATCTTCTGACATCAGACTCGGACTTCTCTTGAGCTGAATGTTAATGTGCGTATTGTTATGTGTTTACTTTTCTGCATTGGTTAGAGGTATAGGAGGAGGGTTGCGATCGCACAAACATGTTTAACCTCGCCTCAATTTTGCGCCTGTCCCAAGTCCGGAGCCTCTGGCCTTTGTTAGTCTTGTATTATTTTAATTTTTAGTTTCTTGTGAACAATTTGGAGTTTAGTATGGTGTTCATTATCACTGAACCAGTATATATTTGTTTAAGGGCCAGCTGAAGGACGGCTCCGGGTGCGAGAATTTCTCGTTGCATTGTAGACCTGTTGGTGACCTTCTGCTGTTGTCTGCTCTATGGTCGGGTTGTTGTCTCTTTGGCACATTCCCATTTCCATTCTCAATTTTACTTTTGCTTTTATAATATCCTATCTTCTTTTTTTTATATCAAGATATTATATCTCAATAAGCCTTTAATTTTGGTCCATTTATATGTTTCATGGTTAAATGTGTCGTTCATTATCGGTGAACTAGTAAATATTATTAATTAGCGTGCCAAAAGAAATCTGCTTCTAGGTGCAATATTTCTCACTTTGTTAAAAGTCCATGGGAGTCATAAATAAACTCATCATAGATACCCAGGACTAAATTTTGTATATACGCCACACGCACGTTCCGTCATGTTTTATATTATGTAATATATGTTGTTAATTTTGCCATAGCATGTCTATGCTTTGCAATAAAGATTCATTCATTCATTCATTCATGCAAAAGACTCATCAGTGACGCTCGAATCCAAAACAGTTAAAAAGGCCAAATATAGTACGAAGTTGAAGAGCATTGAGGACCAAAATTCCTAAAAGTTTTGCCAAATCTAGCTAAGGTAATCTATGCCTGAGGTAGAAAAGCCTTAGTATTTCAAAAATTCTAAATTTTGTGAACAGTTAATTTATAAGTATAACCATATCAATGATAATTCTATCAGCACAAAAAAGTGCTGACTACTGGGCGGGTGATACCCTCGGGAAAATAAATCTCCAGCAGTAGTGGCATCGACCCAGTGGTTGTAAATAAACTAATCATAGATACCCAGGACTAAATTTTGTATATACGCCAGACGCGCGTTTCGTCTACAAAAGACTCATCAATGACGCTCGAATCCAAAAAAGTTAAAAAGGCCAAATACAGTACGAAGTTGAAGAGCATTGAGGACCAAAATTCCTAACATTTTTGCCAAATCCAGCTTAGGTAATATATGCCTGAGGTAGAAAAGCCTTAGTATTTCAAAAATTCTAAATTTTGTGAACAGGTAATTTATAAATATAACCATATCAATGATAATTCATGTCAGCACAAAAAAGTGCTGACTACTGGGCTGGTGATACCCTCGGGGAAATAAATCTCCACCAGCAGTGGCATCGACCCAGTAGTTGTAAATAAACTCATCATAGATACCCAGGACTAAATTTTGTATATACGCCACACCCGCGTTCCGTCATGTTTTATGTTATGTAATATATGTTGTTAATTTTGCCATAGCATGTCTATGCTTTGCAATAAAGATCTATTCATTCATTCATTCAAAAGACTCATTAGTGACTCTCGAATCGAAAAAAGTTAAAAAGGCCAAATATAGTACAAAGTTGAAGAGCATTGAGGACCAAAATTCATAAAAGTTTTGCCAAATCCAGCTAAGGTAATCTATGCCTGAGGTAGAAAAGCCTTAGTATTTTCAAAAATTCTAAATTTTGTGGACAGCTCATTTATAAATTCAACCATATCAATGATAATTCATGTCAGCACAAAAAAAGTGCTGACTACAGGGCTGGTGATACCCTCGGGGAAATAAATCTCTACCAGCGGTGGCATCGACCCAGTGGTTGTAAATAAACTCATCATAAATACCCAGGACTAAATTTTGTATATACGCCAGACTCGCGTTTCGTCTACAAAAGACTCAACAGTGACGCTCGAATCCAAAAAAGTTTAAAAGGCAAAATATTGTACGAAGTTGAAAAGCATTGAGGACCAAAATTCCTTAAAATTTTGTCAAATCCAGCTAAGGTAATCTATGCCTGAGGTAGAAAAGCCTTAGTATTTCAAAAATTCTAAATTTTGTGAACAGTTAATATATAAATATAACCATATGAATGATAATTCATGTCAGCACAAAAAAGTGCTGACTACTGGGCTGGTGATACCCTCGGGAAAATAAATCTCTACCAGCAGTGGCATCGACCCAGTGGTTGTAAATAAACTCTTCATAGATACCCAGGACTAAATTTTGTATATACACCAACCGCGCGTTTCGTCATGTTTTATATTATGTAATATATGTTGTTAATTTTGCCATAGCATGTCTATGCTTTGCAATAAAGATCTATCCATTCATTCATTCAAAAGACTCATCAGTGACTCTCGAATCGAAAAAAGTTAAAAAGGCCAAATAAAGTACAAAGTTGAAGAGCATTGAGGACCAAAATTCCTAAAAGTTTTGCCAAATCCAGCTAAGGTAATCTATGCCTGAGGTAGAAAAGCCTTAGTATTTTCAAAAATTCTAAATTTTGTGGACAGCTCATTTATAAATTCAACCATATCAATGATAATTCATGTCAGCACAAAAAAAGTGCTGACTACAAGGCTGGTGATACCCTCGGGGAAATAAATCTCTACCAGCGGTGTCATCGACCCAGTGGTTGTAAATAAACTCATCATAGATACCCAGGACTAAATTTTGTATATACGCCAGACGCACGTTTCGTCTACAAAAGACTCATCAGTGACGCTCGAATCCAAAAAAGTTAAAAAGGCCAAATATAATACGAAGTTGAAGAGCATTGAGGACCAAAATTTCTAAACGTTTTGCCAAATCCAGCTTAGGTAATCTATGCCTGAGGTAGAAAAGCCTTAGTATTTCAAAAATTCTTAATTTTGTGAACAGTTATTTTATAAATATAACCATATCAATGATAATTCATGTCAGCACAAAAAAGTGCTGACTACTTGGCTGGTGATACCCTCGGGGAAATAAATCTTTACCAGCGGTGGCATCGACCCAGTGGTTGTAAATAAACTCATCATAGATACCCAGGACTAAATTTTGTATATACGCCAGACTCGCGTTTCGTCTACAAAAGACTCAACAGTGACGCTCGAATCCAAAAAAGTTTAAAAGGCAAAATATTGTACGAAGTTGAAAAGCATTGAGGACCAAAATTCCTTAAAGTTTTGTCAAATCCAGCTAAGGTAATCTATGCCTGAGGTAGAAAAGCCTTAGTATTTCAAAAATTCTAAATTTTGTGAACAGTTAATTTATAAATATAACCATATCAATGATAATTCATGTTAGCACAAAAAAGTGCTGACTACTGGGCTGGTGACATCCTTGGGGAAATAAATCTCTACCAGCAGTGGCATCGACCCAGTGGTTGTAAATAAACTGATCATAGATACTCAGGACTAAATTTTGTATATACACCAGACGCGCATTTCGTCTACAAAGGATTCATCAGTGACGCTCGAATCCAAAAAAGTTAAAGAGGCCAAATATAGTACGGAGTTGAAGAGTATTGAGGACCAAAATTCCTAAAAGTTTTGCCAAATCCAGCTAAGATAATCTATGCCTCAGGTAGAAAAGCCTTAGTATTTAAAAATTCTAAATTTTGTGAACAGTTAATATATAAATATAACCATATGAATGATAATTCATGTCAGCACAAAAAAGTGCTGACTACTGGGCTGGTGATACCCTCGGGAAAATAAATCTCTACCAGCAGTGGCATCGACCCAGTGGTTGTAAATAAACTCTTCATAGATACCCAGGTCTAAATTTTGTATATACACCAGACGCGCGTTTCGTCATGTTTTATATTATGTAATATATGTTGTTAATTTTGCCATAGCATGTCTATGCTTTGCAATAAAGATCTATTCATTCATTCATTCAAAAGACTCATCAGTGACTCTCGAATCGAAAAAAGTTAAAAAGGCCAAATATAGTACAAAGTTGAAGAGCATTGAGGACCAAAATTCCTAAAAGTTTTGCCAAATCCAGCTAAGGTAATCTATGCCTGAGGTAGAAAAGCCTTAGTATTTTCAAAAATTCTAAATTTTGTGGACAGCTCATTTATAAATTCAACCATATCAATGATAATTCATGTCAGCACAAAAAAAGTGCTGACTACAAGGCTGGTGATACCCTCGGGGAAATAAATCTCTACCAGCGGTGTCATCGACCCAGTGGTTGTAAATAAACTCATCATAGATACCCAGGACTAAATTTTGTATATACGCCAGACGCACGTTTCGTCTACAAAAGACTCATCAGTGACGCTCGAATCCAAAAAAGTTAAAAAGGCCAAATATAATACGAAGTTGAAGAGCATTGAGGACCAAAATTTCTAAAAGTTTTGCCAAATCCAGCTTAAATAATCTATGCCTGAGGTAGAAAAGCCTTAGTATTTCAAAAATTCTAAATTTTGTGAACAGTTATTTTATAAATATAACCATATCAATGATAATTCATGTCAGCACAAAAAAGTGCTGACTACTGGGCTGGTGATACCCTCGGGGAAATAAATCTCCATCAGCAGTGGCATCGACCCAGTGGTTGTAAATAAACTCTTCATAGATACCCAGGACTAAATTTTGTATATACGCCAGACTCGCGTTTCGTCTACAAAAGACTCAACAGTGACGCTCGAATCCAAAAAAGTTTAAAAGGCAAAATATTGTACGAAGTTGGAAAGCATTGAGGACCAAAATTCCTTAAAGTTTTGTCAAATCCAGCTAAGGTAATCTATGCCTGAGGTAGAAAAGCCTTAGTATTTCAAAAATTCTAAATTTTGTGAACAGTTAATTTATAAAAATAACCATATCAATTATAATTCATAGAGCTATTGTTTTCATTTGTCCTTGGGCTCGTGTTGTTGTCTCTTTGGCACATTGTCCGTTTCCATTCTCCGTATTATATGTTTACATATCAGCTCTAAAGGAATCGAATTAATAGACTGTGTTTTCTAAGCTGCTTCAAATCACTTATCTATTAAAGCAGTATGTTGATATTGTATACGTTGATTTTGATTATATCTTTTATGAAGCTAAAATACTGTAGCATCTTGTTCTTTTAGTTAACAAATTGAGTACAGAAACAAATTGAGTACAAAATGTTTTTACAGAAAGAGAGAGAGAGAGAGAGAGAGAGAGCTTACATCTTGTGTAGTGATATCATTTCCTGATTTCAGTAATAGAACACTTTTATCGACAGCTAGAACATTGACTAATGAGTTTGGATCCGCTGTCAATTCAACTTCTACGTCATCACCTGGCTTAGCTCGTCTTGTGTTGAAATTAATAGCCACCTACAAAGTACCCAAATAATAGTTATAGTGATCTAACATGCTTATCTCGTCTTGTGTTGAAGTTAATAGCCACCTACAAAGTACCCAAACAATAAGTATAGTGATCTAACATTATAGAAAAACATTTTGTTTTATTAAACATGTATACCTCATTTATACATGTATCATTCAAGAAGGTAAAGTGTGACGTGAAAGAATTCTCCTTCAACGTTAATATATATATATGCTTGAAAAAGGAACAGATGCGTAACGAGTTTATTTCTTTCTGTTGTGATTACGCTATTTTATTTATTACTTTGTTTTTATTTCAAAATCATTTGCCTGCAAATACAGATACCATAAATTGTTCATGTGTTTGAGGATTTTGTATGAAATCTTTTACCAAATAAAAGTATGTAAGACGGCATGTTTAAACCTTATATCAGGAATAACCAATACCATACTGAGATACGTTTTGTATCATCTATAACTAGTATTGTAACTTGGCTATTGTGACTTTTGCTACTTAACATCAATATTTCTAATAACTAATGGTAACACTGCAATCCTGTACCACATAAACAGATAGGACAAACAAATTGACATGGCAATAGACCAATCTCGTACCTCGTTATCAGATTTGACTAATAACCAACGGATATAGAGCAATTCTGTACCACATTATATAATAGGAAAACAACAAATTAACATGAAAATAGAGTAATTCCATAATACTTTTAAAGACAAAACGAATAACTAATAAAACAAAACAATTCCGTACTACATCGTATGATAGGACAAACAAATTAACCTGTAATAAAGCAATAACAAACAAATTAGAATGTATTACTATGGAAATAGGGCAATTCCTAAACTGGTTTTTAAAAGTACTGTATGCAATAAATGATTACTAACCGACAAAAACAAATACTCACTTTATTATTGAATATGCCCTCTACAATGGGAAATGTTATTCAAATCAGTTTATTTTTATCTTTGAGTTTGAATGCCTTTCTGGTATCTTTCGCCCATCTTCTACAACTTACTTTAATATTAGACATATCTTTAATATCAATTGTTATTGCATCAACTACAACTTACTTTATTTTTGAATATATCCTCAATAGGAAACGTAATGGCATCAGCTACAACTTCGCCGTTTCGTCGTCTTACATAGTAAATCAGTAACTTTGCTTGAGGAATCATTGCAAAATTGATTCTTAGATAATGATCATGCTGCTTTCTGTTTCTCATACTAAATCGTCCATTTTGTACAAGTGATCCTTTTGAAAAAACCTATGGGAATGTTTGTGATTTGAATAAATGATTTTGATAAAAAATATCTTGAAAGAACACGAACATATATTTTGTATAATCTCTTTTAGCAAATATGATGAAAAGCATATCTGATAAACAATATTCATGACAAAATAAAAAGCCCACACGTTATTGGTGACATTTGAATGCCTACTGGTAACCCGTTGAATGCTCTATGAAATTAAACGTGTAATACTAGCCCCGAACGTGCCATTTCATTTACTGCTAGCCCGAATATTTTTGTACTTTTTTTCTCGAAAAATGAGAATATTTTATAGTACTATGTTCCTAACAAATCCCCTGGTGTTAAATTTAAGTTTCATAATATTCATTTTTAAATTTTTATAACGACATAAGGTTACTTTTTTTTATTTTGGTAAAATTCTGCCCCCTTGTTGTTATCATTTAAAATGCCACTGGTATGTACTAGTTTTGCGGATTACAACTTGAAACGTATACACAAATCTACCCTTTATATAAAACCAATAAAACGTAATTATGAATCGATAGAATTATAGTAGTTGACGCATACCCATAACTCCATTTTACTAATATTTCAGATAAATAGGCGTTCGCAATAACATACTTTGTAATTGCAGAAGCGGATCATTTCTGTTACTTTTATAACCAATGGTAATCTCTGACCAGGCTAAATATAAATAAGAATAAATATTTTTACACAAATAAATACAATGTCATTGATACAGAGATAGCATTTTTCCATTGCCTATTGACTTTTTTGCGGTGATCTGTCTAAAGAAAAGTTTCTATTCGAATACAATAGGAATGGTCATTAGGCTACATCAACACTTTAAAGAAATGGTGATGACTTGCTTCTTATAAGTTTTTCTTCAATATTAAAATAAACAGCGAAAATTATTTCGTACCGTGTATTTAGGAATACTAGAGGTTGAATACACCTTCGGTCATCGTATGTTTCTTCCTTTTATGTATGTATTTATGTATGTGTTATATTTGTTATATTTGTTATATTTGTTATATTTGTCATATTTGTTATATTTGTTATTCTCATTGGATTTTGTTTGATGCTTAGTCCGTGTCTGTGTGTGTTGCATTTTAATGTTGTGTCGTTGTTCACCTCTTACATTTAACGCGTTTCCCTCAGATTTAGTTTGTTACCCCGATTTTGTTTTTTTGTCCATATATTTACGAGTTTTGAACAGCCTACTGTTGCCTTTATTTGTTTCTTCCTTTTATGTATGTATTGGTTTCTTCATTTCATTTATTCTATTGGATGTTGTTTAGTATTCCGTGACAATTGTGAAGCCTGATATGATGTCTTCGTTTTTAACTCGCAAAGAAATAAAGCATTTGTTGATAATGTGAATAAAAACCCGTAAGTGTAAGTTTATATTGTATAGTGAATATATGAAAAGTATTGCTTCGAATTCTGTTTTAAGGTTCATTTGAATATACAGGATTGATTTGACTATCAATGTCTGCTCCTTTTGTACTGTACCTGAGCTTTGTGGTTATTTTTAACTTCAACTTGTATGTAGTTTCTGCTTGGGGATTCTGCACGGGATAAATATCTGGATGCTCTCGATTTGCGATAAAAAGCCTGTTGATAAAAATAAAAATAGTATACTTTGGGATTGTATATTAGTACAGGGACACAAAGAAAATCGATTTGAATAAAGAAAATGTTTCTATAAATAGACTAGGAATGATGATCATTTATTAATCAAATAATATCTGCGTTGATTGATATTTCTTTAAATACCTCTATTCTACCAGACTGTGCCGCTTTGGGGAATTTAGCTGAGAGAACAATTATTCCTGATTCGGGGATCTGTTCCAAACGTGTCCACAATACTTTTCTGTCTGTGTTGATTGGTTGTGGAAAAGGCCGAAAAGGCATAATCTGATTACCATTCGGTCCAGGCGGTCCAGGTTGTGGTTTCTGTTTACCAGGCACTGTATACGTTACCGTGATGTTTACAAAGCCCAATGGTGGGTTTAATGGACTGTCGTCTCTCTGTGTGACTCTTAACTAAAATGTGCCATTGAAAGACAAGATTATAATACAATCACTAAACCATTTAAAAATAAAATACATAAACTTTACAATGAAGACTTCCTATATTGAAATGGACCGGTCCTGCCAAATAATTTGTAAATTCGACAACTGTCTACCAGTGAAAAATTGTGTAGAAGTAAGTATTTATAGAACAGCAGCAAGTCAATTTATATTATCAAGTATTAATATATGTTTTAATTAATGTTTTTAGAATGTATTCCTTGTATCATCAAGCATTCACGACAGCCCTACATTGTACTATTCCAACTATTCAAGAATGACATTTCTGTCGTATGTGATTATTGGTTTTTCGATCAGTGGTCTGCATGATTTGTTTCTTTCCAAGTTTGGCTGCTAAATAAGTTTGTTTAAATATATATAAAAACAAAAAAGATTCCAAATTTTTAATGATAAGGTATTTTTTTCAAAGTACTTTGCTTTCCGAATATTGACAGCTTATAGTGTGATTTCTCATTCGCCTTTATGTTTAAGGGCGAATGCCCGACCACGTTATTTAAATTTAGACATTTTGCTTACATTTATTGTTGCGATTTTGCAATTCCAGAAAATGTGAATTCAGATATATATATATATGCTACCAGATTCTGAGTTCTTCTTATTGCAATACTCACCCCATCGCATTATTTGCAAAATGAGAGTCTCGCAATAATTTCTTAATTTAAAAGTAACTTTCTCGCCTAACATCTGAAGAGTCGTTAATCATGTATCGTTACTAAGATTCCTCATAATTGTCACATTAACGATCAATTAACATTTGTACAATGCTGTGAATTTTTGTATGCAATGCAAAACTACAACAAGAGCAAACGTAACAGTTACGAAAAAGAGATACATAGCAAAAAAAGTGACATTAGTGAGGTCGGCGATCTACTCATCATATCGTTCAATGTATTCCTAGTAGTGACCTTAAATCATCTACTCACTATGATCAGATAGTCCAATCCAGGTTTGAAATTGCTTGACATACTTGAGGAAAACGTAAGTTTATCTGGTGTGTCATAGATTTGGACATATCCTGTATCATTTGCTGAGATGCCTGTTATTGATTCTGTTACTTTAGCTATAACTTCTATGTAAGTTCCCAGTTTCGGTACAATTTCACTCATCAAAACTCGGATTGTAGCTTTTCCATTTATCTACATTATGTAATAAAAAATCAACAGTAGAATAACTACGATTAATCATCTTACGAATACTGTCTGTTAGCATCATTTTAGAATTGGCACTCTGAAAAGACTTAAAGGCATGATACTGTCTATTAGCCTCATTATAGAATGGGCACTCTGAAAAGACTTAAAGGCATGATACTGTCTGTTAGCATCATTTTAGAATTGGCACTCTGAAAAGACTTAAAGGCATGATACTGTCTATTAGCCTCATTATAGAATTGGCACTCTGAAAAGACTTAAAGGCATGATACTGTCTATTAGCCTCATTATAGAATGGGCATTCTGAAAAGACTTAAAGGCATGATACTGTCTAGTGGCCTCATTAGAGAATGGACATTTTGAAAAGGTTTAAAGGCATGATATGGTAGCTCTAAAATACCTGTTTATGCAAAACAATAAATAAATTATGCAAATCAATTATGCTTGTTATCAAATGTAATTGTAAGATATCTTTTGTATCATTTGTACAGACTATAGGTGTTATTTCCCATAACAGTTTCCATGTTTGAACTTGAACTTTGTATGTGTATGTATTTGACCGCGAAAAGTGTGCACACATTTCATTTGAAGAAAATAATGATGACTCGACATTAACTGTGCTTACAGTACATATGAACATATGTTCATCACCATTACTGTCTGAGAGCAAAAAATAGCAATGCTACTATCATATTATTTCTCATATATACCTTGAATTTCTTTACAATCTGATCTTTAGTATTTCGTCCCCATTGACGTTTGATAGTCAATTCTGCATCACCTTGTACTGGCTTCCCAAAAGTGTACCTGAATATCATTTATATGAGATAGTATTACTGACATATTTCATAAAATTCATACAGTTTTGGAGAAGATTAAGCAATTGGTTTGATATTTTTTTTCACAACCAAGGGGTGAAATTGTTGTTACAAAACACATACATTCGTGAAATGATCCTTGTTCGGTCAGCACAGCACAGATATCTGGAATAGTCTTTAACAGTTTCGTTCTTGTAACCAACCATTAATCTTAATGTGTGCTGACACATCCTAAATTGTGTATTTAGAACATTCTACACGTCTTTATACACTCAAGTATGGATTATGACCACACCATTTCTTTATCATATGATTATTACCGACAGTGATAAATGTCAATATCTTGTGGTCTATTATGTGTTTTCAGGATGATTAACGAAAGATTGCGACGTTCGTCAAATCAATAATGACTTTCAAAGATCACATTTTTCAGGAAAATAAGGTTTGTGAGTTTTCAATGCTATACTAAACACTCAAATTTCTTCGTAAAATACCTGTACAATTTCAGGAATCTGACAGTGTTTTTTCTGATAGTCCTGGTATCTATGATGAATTGTTTTCTATTAATTCCTTTGGTTTATCAAGTGTAATGTTTGATTTGTCAGTTTTAATGGCTTTCTTTTCATTTAATTTACCTAGATATTTTGGTTAAAATGTGTTTTTTTTTTAAATATTGCTCCTGAAATGTTTTTTTTTTTTTTCGTGAAATTTGATTCCATTTAAATACCTTGTGAACAAGTGATGTAAGCTTGATTATGGGTTTTTTATACAAATATATCATGCTTAGAAGGGGTATTTGCCAAAAATACCGGTTGAGAGGTTCAAATTTCCAGAGCCGTTAGGCGAGGGAAATTTGATTACCTCGAAACCGGTATTTTTGGCAAATACCCCTTGTAAGCACGATATCATTGTTTAATTCCACCGAATGTTCCACCTCAGAAAGTTTATTATAATCAGGTATCATATGAAATTTCAACTTGAATTTTTGTATAAACTGCAACTGTGTTATTTGCGCTGTCAAATTGCATTGACCGTATAATCATTTCTTATTATTTTTTATGTACAGTCACTGTATATATATCTCCCTTTTTATGATAATAAGCTGGTTTTCGGCTGACTACTACACTTTGTTTATCAGTTTCAGTAAAGCGTAATACAAGTGGATTCCAATTGTATGTGACCGGTTGACAATTCGTTTCCGTTGAGTTTTATTTATGACGTCATTCCCGAAATTTTTACGTCATTCTGTCCAAATTCAATAATGATGCTTTCTATATTTCATCTGAACCATATATTTAAAATGACCATGAATTTTTCATATTAGAATAGAAATAATTCATTGAGTTATTTTTAGAACATGGTATTCCCCATCTGACATGGTACTTGCTAGGGTATTTCCCATCTGCCATGGTATTTGCTAGCAAATACCCGGTATATGGAATTCCCTAATGGCAAATACCCCGGTAGAGAAAAGAAAATCTCAATATATAGAAATTGGTTAAAAATACCATGGTTCTCATCCAATCAAAATACAGCATTATTACATAAGTTGGAATTAAACATAATAATCATCATATTTTAAGAGGGGTATTTGGAATAACAATTTAAAGCAAATGAAAATATTTTGCTAAGACGTTTACAGTAACTGAACAAACGTAAACAAATATGCAACTACTATAGATATCAACGTATTATATCAACATGATGTAACCTTGCCTAAGGATCGTTCATTTGTATGGCCCTGCAAAGAAGTTGCAATGTATATACGGAGTTTTTCACAACGCCTTCAGATAGTAAACTGATTTTTTGTATGTAAGTTAACTATGATGTGTTACAGTTAAAGTTTCGTTGCGCTCTGGTAATTTTTGCTGAAATTACTGGCTTTTAACTTTGATTAATTTTTGAAAATCACAGTTATACGGACTTTCTTTCTATACGCTTTCACATTTTGAGCTGACTGTTGATATGTGAGACTACCATCATGATTGTGTTTACATGTATTATTTTAATTGCAGATTTTTCAAATCAATAAATATCCAAAACTCATACGTTATACAGCCGACAATTATCAACCAAAAGAAATCTAGGTATAATTCTATTTAAAAAAAAAAACAGTTGGCTATAGAGTTATCAAGCTTTCAATCGTATTGAGTCAGCATGATGTTGGGAAAATCTAAAACAGAATTTTCTAGTCATTTCGGGAAAGGAGTTGTCTTTACTTTCGATACCATTGAACTGTTGGGAAAAATATCAAAACTCAAAACAAATTCAAAACAGAAAAGTCCATTGTAAACTTGATAAAATGATCAAGTGACTATTGAGATTTACAATGATATGCTTTGTCATCTATAATCTGAAAAATTCAGCATACTCACAGTGCGTTAATAGTAACTTTGAAAAATCTGTCTGTTTTCAGTTCAAATGGAGGCAATACAACGTTCACTTCAAATTTAGGTAGAACTACATAAAAAACATAAGATATCAGTTCTACATTTGTAATAATAACAACATGAATGCAAGTAAAACAAAAAGTTTCAATGTATATATGCTGACAGACAATTAACGAATCGACATTAATTTACATATTCTGTTTTTATCGTCGAATGTTTTATACGTTATACATTCCTTATTAAACTATTTTACCATCTTCCAATAGATAAGGACAATATAACTGATTTCTATCGCACAACAGGTGTTATACGTGATATATCATAATGGAATTATTCAAGGACTATTGATGAATACTAATAAACAGATAGACAGATGGCCTCCCAGGTTAATTAAATACAGAATTTCTATACATTCATAATATTATATGTACCATAGATTGTATTTCAATCGTTTCAGAATGTTTCTAGTATGAACTGATGTCATTTAAACACTAAACAAATATTCACCAACCCGTTCAATAGTTGTACGAACACTTAACAAATATTCACAAACCCTTTCAAAAGAGCTTTATAAATATTTTGATTTGATCGTCACTGGTGAGTCTTATGTAGACGAAACGGGCGTCTGGCGTACTAAATTATAATCCTGGTACCTTTGATAACTATTTACACCACTGGGTCGATGCCACTGCTGGTGGACGTTTCGTCCCCGAGAGTATCACCAGCCCAGTAGTCAACACTTCGGTGTTGACATGAATATTAATTATGTGGTCATTTTTATAAAATTCCTGTTTACAAAACTTTGAAATTTCGAAAAACTAAGGATTTTCGTACCCCAGGCATAGATTATCTTAGCCGTATTTGGCACAACTTTTTGGAATTTAGGATCCTCAATGCTCTTCAACTTTGTACCTGTTTGGCTTTATAAATATTTTGATATGAGCGTCACTGATGAGTCTTATGTAGACGGAACGCGAGTCAAACACTTAACAAATACTTACCAATCCGTTCAATAGTCGTACGAACAAAAAACACATATTCACCAACCCTTTCCAAAGATATTAAAACACTTACCCAACCTGTTCAACTGTTTTACGAACACTTAATAAATACTCACCAAACCGTTCCACATCAAAATACTTAAAGCTTTTTTCTCTCTAAAACAAATTACAAAGCTATTCATAATTCAACACTACTAAAATAAGTAGAAACAGGCTTCAAATATATATATATTGTGACATTATTACGTTACATCAAATATAAAAACTTGTCACTAACGCAATGTTTATGTTCCTCAAAATCCACTTGTGGATACAAGACATGTACAGAATGTACTCATATTTACACCATTATAGGTCGCATTTCTGTTAATATTGACAATGCAATTTCCCATGAGAACTCTTTTTACAGCTAAAACTGTAAAATCACTGTAAAACTCCGAGGAAAATTCAAAAAGGAAAGTCCCTAATCAAATGACAAAATCAAAAGTTCAAACACATCAAACGAATGGATAACAACTGTCATATTCCTGACTTTGTACAGGCATTTTCCTATGTAGAAAATGGTGGATTGAACCTGGTTTTATAGCTAGCTAAACCTCTCACTTGTATGACAGTCGCATCAAATTCCATTATATTGTCAATGATGCGTGAACCAAACAGACGGACACAATAGGTAAAAATGTCAAAAATAGGGGTACAGCAGTCATCATTGTGTCTCATCGAATGTTGTCTAATGCTTAGTCCGTTGCTGTGTGTGTTACATTTTAATGTTGTGTCGTTGTTCTCCTCTAATATTTAATGCGTTTCCCTCAGTTTTAGTTTGTTACCCCGATTTTGTTTTTTGTCCATAGATATATGAGTTTTGAACAGCGGTATACTACTGTTGCCTTTATTTATCATCTTAATCACTATAAAAACAACAAATGTAACAAAGAAGCACAATAAGGCATACATCAAATTTAACATCCTCATTTTGCTTATATTATACGATTTTTTTTGTACCACTTTCACTATGAAAAATCTAATCCTAGAATTGAAAGTTCATATGCACAACAATTTTTTTTCAAAGGTCAAAATTATTTAAACAAACAGTAATTTTCGAATGAAGGGTTACCACAGATTTCAATATAAACAATGAGCACATGTATATACTTGTATGTAATGGATCTGACCCTCCCTTGACACAACACAATACCATTCGTCATTAGGACGTAAAACATTGTTATTAGTCACTACTCCGAGTTCGACATTAACTTGATTGATATCAAACCTTTCTAACATAGTTCGGCTTAAAAATTCCGATTCAAGTCAAACCTCGTGCGCATGAAATCTATAAAATGTCGAAGAGGGACGACAAACGAAACCTTAACCAGTAGTATTTATCCCTCCCTAAGATACTTGTATCTAAGTTGGCCATTCTTTTTTTTTATGAAACAAAGCAGTACCAACTCTTTCAATTTGTCTTTTAGTTTCACAAATACTTTGAAGCCCGGTATTGATTGCTGATAAAATAGATGTTAATAATTTAGAAAGAGGTTTCGTGGAGCACTTTGAAGACCCAGCAATATATCATTGTTTGTCAGGACACTTATGTAATATCTAATTCAGGGGTGACAGATCCAGTTCCTCATCTTTGGTTGAAATTCCAAAGGAACATTGAACAGACATATGATTATCCAGGATTTCCTCTTCTGTAAGTATCGTGAGGGTATATATATATGTTGAGTTTTCAAGTGAATGTCAATACCTTATTCGTTTATCAAGCAGGTAATGTAATGAGCTTTACTCAATTTTTGGGGCTTTATCTGCGAGGAAAACAACATATTTGTCATGGACGTAGGATAAGTGTTTTGCAACATTTGGGATTTGTATCAACGACCTCACAGCCTTATTCCATCCGGAAAGAGTGTCTATTTCTTCCTGGCATAATCCTCGACTGAATCCATCAATATTTTGAAGGCTCACAATATTTCGGACCTTTAGATATCATATTTCGCAAGGGAGTGTTATTGACAATATCGTGGTCACCGGTAATAACGTGGCCAGCAGGATTATATGTAAATTCGGAATTAGCACAAGTGCAATCAGGAGGTTTAGTCTTGAAGCCGTCAATATTAAGATCCTGCAAAGCGTGTTTGTAATTGCAAAATGTTTGGTATAGGTATAAGAGACTTATCTTTAGAATAAGGAGTTATATTCCATTGAACTAATTTATGATGAAGGATATTCCCTAAGTTGACGTCATCGAGACTTTTGTTAGCAAGGGAAATGTTAAGAAAAGATTATTTTCTCTTTTTTATTTTTTCCAATACAGTCTAGTTTGAAAGGTGTGTGACTTGCAATATCCGAAATTATAGCTGTAAGTTTGTACTGGTTTGAATGAGGGTTTGTAACAGTGGCTTCCAAACATAACTTAAACAGAGAATGAAGTTTTGAAAGGGGTGATGACTAAAGTTTCGTGCACATGTGATGAATACCTAACTGCTTTTATAGAAATGACAGCAAGTCATTAATAGAGACATCATGCAGTGTATGTGATGTATAATGACGATGACCTTGAATGCGTCTACATCGAGGAGTAGATTTGAAAATATTCATAACATTCACCGAGCTACTCGAAGGACTAGATAGAATACCTATACCATCAATTTTGTCATTGCAACCATTATCTACGGAGAGGCGTTGCAAGTTGAGGATTGTTAGTGCTGTGGTATATTTTTTGATAATGCAAACTGCCATAGAAACGATGTAATGATCAGGCTGATTAAAATGCTGGTAAAGAATGTCGTTTGCATTGAGATTAATGTCTGATCTATGACCGCACAAACGTTTTTTTAGCCTTCCTTTGGTTTCATCGACGTATACCAATCCGCCAAGGTTACATTCTAATCCGTAGGAGACATTTATCGATTTACAATTCAGATCATCGTAACTTCTGGTAAAAAATTATTTCTTAGTTAAATTGCTTGTGAATTCAGCATCTGTTATTAAAATTTCACAAGTTTTGCAGCCTTTGGTCTCCCATTTTGAAATGCGACCGTGTTGTTAAGAGTCATCAAAATCCAAAATGTATTTAAGGAGAACTGAACATGGCTGTATATGTGTAATATTGCTGTTGTCACTAGTTTGATGATCTGAATGAGTAATGTTTCAGATATATGTCATGTCTGGTGATGAGGAGATACCTGTCGTATCAGACGACACCATGTCTATTTTTATACTGGGCGACGTCCGAGCCAGTATCTTGTTTGATCTTCGTAATGTCATGAAATCTTGCTACTGGACGGATGATGTCCTCGAGGACAAAATATCCACCAGCAGATACATCGACCCAGTGGTTATAAATCGAAATATCATATTGTATTGTTATTTGTGTATTAAGCTGACCTGAATGTTCCTGCATTTAATTGCACTTTAGTTCTGTGATGTTATCATAGTGATATATGTAACATTGCCATAAAAGTACGAGGTTAAGCTAGCCACAATACCAGGTTTAACCCACCATTTCTTCGTAAAATGTCCTGTACCAAGTACGTTTTAGAATTTTGGATCCGCTATGCTTTTCAACTTTGTACTTGTTTGGCTTTATAAATATTTTGATATGAGCATCACTGATGAGTCTTATGAAAACACCAGTACCTTTGATAACTGGATATATACCCTCGATATTGATGCTTGTCATTCCTTTGATTTTTTAAAAATGTTTCTTAATACTAACTCTTGAATATTAATATTCGTTTACCTAATAACAGAAATAGTTTCAAGAGTTATTCATCACTTAACCCTTTCAGCAATAATTTGATAAGGTCAAAAACTGTTTATACCCCTCTACCAGTTTACCATGAATTTTGTAGCGTAAAAAGTTTTATATAATAACTTCCCGGTTATAAATCTTTGTTGCGGAAAATTTTATTTTTGGATTTGAAATTCCGCTCCAAAAGCAATACTGATATAAAATGAAGTATTTGTATTTCTTGTATATATTTCTGTTATTCTTTAAAGTCATGATGATATGTATTCCCCTGAATGATGTTAGAATCTAAAGTGTATTATACAAATCTGATATATTTTATAAAAGAAACTGACCTTTTGCTCAACTCTGATTGTCCAGCTTCCCAGATTTGTCAAAGTAGATAATTGGAATGTTCCAGCAAATACACCAAACGCTGGACGAACATTCAGAAATTGTTTTACTCTATTTCTTTTGGGATCCTGAAATAAATATTGTAATTGATATTACGCTTAATGGTCCTAATTTTAAGTTATTGAAGGTTAAGAATGTTTGACTATTCATTGAATAAAAACCAATTGATTTTAAGTAGTTGAAATGTTCTTAAGTCAGATTATAACCGATTGTCTATTTCAACGTGTTGTTTTCATTGTTACAGCACTGGATCAATACCTATGCTGATGGACTATCAGTTTAAGGGGATAACATAAGCCAAGTACTCAGTACTGTGGTACTTTCAGATCTATAATAAACCTTTCCAAAATTGCCCAATTTGGCGAATTTATCATAGATGGATTTGGTAACTTTCTTATTTCCTATTTGGTCATACAGTTCATCAACTGTTTAGATTATTTGAAGAATGATTTGTTATACAATTTTCTAAAATTCCTTATTTAGAAATTAAAATCTTCCAACATTCCTATTCCAACTTTTTGACTGTTGTTGGAATTTGCTTTTCTTATCAGGTGCATATTTGTTATTTAGTTCTCATAATATAAGGTATGTATACATTTGTACATCCTTGACTTTTTGTCATATAGCTCCTCATATTTTGGGGATTTGTCGTTCCTGATTTCAATTCAAATACAGAAAAGCACTTCCTACACACTGAATTAATGAGGCATTGTTTCTTTTTCCCAGAATTCGACTCAAACTTCAACATTATATCGCCATCATTATTTTTTCTTCTAATACATGTAGGTACATTTTAGTAAGTTATGATTTTAACATCTCCAGTTATCAATTATACTTTTCTATTCTATCTGTCGGTTTCATATAAACGACGTTTTATATTATAATTCAGCTGTGTAATCTTCGGAGACCTATTTAGTTTGCTTATCAAGGGAAATACATCCTATAAAGAAGGTTATCTTAATGACATATTCATAAATAAACTAACCTGTATATAAATTGTCAAGGGAGCTGTGAGAACTTTTAATCTTGTATTAGTACCAAACACTCTAAACTGAACTGTTGAAGAAGAAATACAGTAAATGCATTAGACAAAATGGTTGATATGTTAACATTTCTCTAACAAAAACAAATAGTAATCATGATAAGAATGATTGCAATGATCTCATTTATCAGCTCTAACTATAAATCCAATCTACGTCCCTACATCCTACAAATATAAGACCCTACTAAAGAATGTACATTAATTCAGCTAAATTGTTACTATTTGTTTTTAGATAATTATATAAATACATGTTTTATTTATTATAATCCGAATGTGTTCTTGTCAATCGATGTATGACCTTTGAACATGGGTACACTGCTGTTGTATTTAAGAATTGAATGCTTCTTTTTGTATCTTCATTTGGGTGTAAAAGCGTTTACCGGAGTACATTTTGTATGAAGTTATCAATTTTTTATTCTATTCACCTGTGCACTTTATTGTCGGACCTCGTGTTATCGTGAATGATAAGTTTTATTGTGTAATGCAATTGCTTAAGGGATATCACGTGATATGCAGATATCCAATCAGAATAACGTAGTATCATAAATCATACATCTAATGTTATCATTTATTTACAAAAATGCACATATATAGCATTAAATGCTTCTCAAAGACAGCTAAACAGATTTTATATATTCGCTGTCAAATGGATATTGAAATGCAGATATTTTGGCTTCTTCCTTTGAAGCAGCTGATTTATAAAATTGATTCCTAATATGACATTTAGGACAAATTAATATGTCAATATTTGAATATCTTAATTCATTATTTTTGTATACAGGTGACAATTCTTTTTTACTATGAGATCTGCAACGTAGAATATGTACCTATTTTTTCTCGCCATAAGTTGACCAACCTTTCTTTTGTAACAGGATATTTCATATCGAACGAAATTCTGTTATTCAATGTTTATTGTCTCAAATTATAATTTGATAAATAGTCTGTAGTATAATTTACTTATTAGGCTACTTTAATGACCACAAAAAAAAACACAACATAATTTTATATCATGCTTTAGATGTAAATTTATGAGCTTTCCGTTTCATTGTAATTTATGACTGATGTTATTTCTTGAAGTATGACGTCATAAATACCTAGATCTCCTGGTTTGTAAATGGCTTTGTCAGTCTGGATAAAAATGGACGACACTTTGCTTGTAACTTGGACTCTTGTAGCAGTTTGGTCAAATGTAATATCACCGATAACGCGCACTCGGATCTTGTAATCATATCCTGCGGGTGTATTTCCTGGCACCTAAAGCGAATATCACACAGATACGTAAATTCAACATTTCAAAAACATACTGAATCCAAAGAATATCAAATGTGGGTTTTTTTTCAAATTAAATTCCATCGCATAAAAACGCTTTGCTATATCTATAATGCGTTAAACGTCTTTAATGTCATTCTTATGTAATATAAATGGTCAGTCGAGTAATATTGGACCTTTTTCAGTGCGCACTATGGTCAATTGTGTATTAGAATAATTTTCATCAAGAACTTTCGATAAGCTGTATTCGTAACGGAGATCTATGTCAATATTTATTATATGAATCCCTGTATTATCTATGTTGTTCCTATTCTTAGTTATTTCCGTTTTTCCCTCGTTTTATGTTTTCTGTGGATATCTTTGCAATAATAGAATTTTCCAGTTTATTTAAATAATTATTTGCAATTTTATATTTTTGAAAAGATTACACTCAATGTCTTAATTTTTTTTTAATTTTTTTTATTTGTTTAATATATCTTACGATTTCATCTCTCTTACTATATATCTTTAAAAATGTGTATTTACAAATCCCTATGTGAGTAAATTGTAATGTGTCCAAAGTTATGATTCTTGCCTCAAAATGTGTACCATTATTATTTAAATACTTAAACAAGATCGAATTTATCTTATTTTGCAATGCACAATTATTGCTAGCTTCTTATCTTTTTTTAATAATTAGATATAGGAAGATGTGGTATGAGTGTCAATGAGACAATTATCCATCCAAATAACAATATATTAAAGTAAACAATTGTAGGTCAGAGTATGGCCTTCAACACAGACTTTGACTCACACCGAACTGCAAATTATAAAGGGCCCTTAAATTAACTAGTGTACAATCATTCAAACGGGAAAACCAACGGTCTAATCTATATAAAAAACGAGAAACGAGAAACAATCCTGAACTACATAAACAGACAACTAATGTACATCGTTTTATTTCATTGCCTTTGTGTGACATTGCGCATGGAAAGAGGGAATATTTAAAATGGACAATAACCCAACATTGCTTCGACATACTTTTTGTGTTAAAATTATCCAATTTCATCCTGCATATTCATCTATTCAAAGGTTGTATATCCTCAACGCTCTTCAACTTTGTACTTGTTTGGCTTTATAAATATTTCGATTTGAGCGTCACTGATGAGTCTTATGTAGACGAAACGTGCGTCTGGCGTACTAAATTATAATCCTGGTACCTTTGATAACTATTGTATACTTACTTTTATATGAACAACTCCTTGTCCCTCTTTAAAAGAAGAAAAAAGTACAATCAATTGTAGAGTAGAGCGATAAGTTCGTCAATGTATGAAATATTGACGAGTAAAGCTATCTTAAACGCTTACAATATATCACATTGTTGTCATCTGTGATAATATCAAAGATTTATAAGTGATTTTGACATGATGTTTGGTGTTGACAACAATATCAATAATGTGGTCAATTTTTATAAATTTCCTGCTTAAATTTTTCGAAAAAACTAAGGATTTTCTTATCCCAGGCATAGATTACCTTAGCCGTATTTGGCACAACTAATTGAATTTTTTGAATCCTCAATGGTTTTCAAACTTTGTACTTGTTTGGCTTTATAAATATTTTAATATGAGCGTCACTGATGAGTCTTATGTAGACGAAACGCGCGTCTGGCGACTAAATTATAATCCTGGTACCTTTGATAACTATTTGATCGGTTTTTACTTTTAGAATTCATGCGATTTACTCAATTTTCTTATTCTCTTTGCATGTTTTCTATTTTTACAACTTCTGCCACAATTCAGTTCAATTGGTTCTTTGTGTGAAGTATGGTTTCGTCATTCTACTCTGGCGTGAGGCTAACAGTAGTGTCTTAAAGATAGCTTTGTGATTCTGTTTATAAATTTAAAGTGACAGTTTGTTGTTGATTTTATTAGTTTGATCATTATATATTTTATAAACAACAATTATATATATAGGTGGTCGTGTGGTCTAGCGGGACGGCTGCAGTGCAGGCGATTTGGTGTCACGATATCACAGTAGCATGGGTTCGAATCCCGGCGAGGGAAGAACCAAAAATTTGCGAAAGCAAATTTACAGATCTAACATTGTTGGGTTGATGTTTAGACGAGTTGTATATATATATATATATATATATATTAAAACTCACGACGTAAAAAGCGTTGTGCCTGTGTACTGGCTACTGTTTTGTTTTGTTTGTCTAGTATAGTTGCAAAAATTGTCACTTTTTTATCATTTCTTTTTAAAGCTGATAAACAAATTCTAGCGGATGCTCCAGCTCTAATCTGTTTTGGTACAGTTGCAATGTATGTACTGAAACAAAATAACATACAAGATACATTATAAAAGTTGCTGTTTTAAAAAAAAAGCAAAACTACCGAACTCTTAGCAAATGAAAAAGTCAAAAGCTCAGAAACATCAAACGTATGGATTACAACTGTCATATTCCTGACTTGACAAAATCATTTCGTAAAATGTTAAAAATGGTGGATTAAACCTAGTTTAATAGATAGCTTAAACTAAACCTATTACAGTTGCATAAAATTCCATTATACTGACAACAATGTGTGAAAAAATACAAACAAACACAAGAGGTAAAAATGTAGGAAATAGCGGTACAGCAGTCAACATTGTGTTTTAATCTTTATTACTATAAAAACAAACAACTATATCAACAAAAAAAATCTAAACGGCATATTAACAAAGCACTGGCTTTGGTCTCTTGTGGAGAGTTGTCTCATCGACAATCATACCACATCTTCTTTTTTTATATATACATTAGCATACAAGAAATTAAAGAATTCAAAACTTCACCATAGCACAAAAAACATAATGATGGGATGTTTAAGTACCGAGCTACGCCAAATTGTTATTTACAAAAAAAAGACTAAACAGTAAAAGTTATATCTAACAAAGATAGATAAAAGAATACTATAACACGTTATTTAGATGATAAATAACGTAAGTACCTAGAATATATACTTCAAGACCATCGTGTGTTATTTGTGATGTGATATGGAATATTTATCAAAAAGGACTTGGTATCTTTCAATGAACCTTTTTTTAGACAAGACGTTCTTTGACATACCCCCGACTCCTCAACTTTCTGTTCACACACTGTTGATTTTTAACGTCTGAGAAGCAGCTGTAAACTGATGTATTAGCTTAACTGTTTAGTCTATTTTTTATGATATCATTTGACGAATCATTTGATGTACTTATAAATCCCGTTATTCGTGCTATGGTAAATTTTTGTATTTGTTTTTGAAAAATTGTCTGAGGGAACATTATAATTTTGTTCTTATGAATCCTCTTTTATTTTAATCATGATTTAATCTGAGCATATGAACCCTTTTAATGCAACCAAATGTGATTTTTATAAAAATCAGATCCAAATGATAGTTTTTTCCATGTATTTGTTAGGTTATTTGGTCTGGTATATCAGTTATTATGGTTTTAAGCTGGTACATTTTACTTAATGTTTATCGGCTCAAAAGGGATATAAGTACACAAGTTCCGGTTTCAGAAATTAAATTAATACTCCAATAAATATTTTTCAATTCATATCATCTAATCATTTTTAGTTGAGTGGATTGCATATTGATCTCAGAATTTCACATTTAAGCATGTAAGAAGAACAGATACTTGGGTGGTTATTGATATTGGTTAATCGTCTGTAAATACGCAGGGAAAAAGCTTTGCCGTTCATTAAGTTTTTTTCATAAATAATGACAAACATAAAACCAAAATCTGTGTTTATTCACACACCATTTCATACCAAACGTCCAAATAAACGAACTTTTTTTTAAAAAACGTTCAAGAAAAGATTATGTTGCATAAATCTATTGGTCCCGATTTAAAGAATTCATGTATGTGCATCATAGATTAACTTATGTCTGCTTCATATTTTAACCAACACTCATGCTAGAAATTTCCTATGGGTCGGTTGAAAATAAACTTTTAAAAAAGTTCGAATTTAATTTTAAATTGTAAACATTACTTTTTTTATGTAGCAACCCTTTCATATGTAATCTCTGAATTGTTATTATATTTCACAGCTGTGATCTCAGGCTTTCATTGAGAGATGATTACTGTGTACAAAGAAGTAAGTTCCCCAAAGGGTTCTTAATAGTACAGTTAGAGTCATATCTTCGAAAGGTGAATGGAATCCATCATAGTTTGGTTGATCGTTATTCAATATATATATCTGGAATATCTGTATCGAAGATGTCGAAGAATATGTTTTATTTGTCGTTAGCATATTTCCGTCGTGCTTCCAGCGTTTATTATGTCAACAAATGTAATACCAAACGATTGTCTTTTCGCGTCATTGATAAAACGGCGGATTCCATAAGCGACGCAGAAAACGCATAATCCGCTTTCACTGACGTTATTGTTATAATCGTTTCATATTATTTACTTTCTTTTAAGAATATTTAAATGGCAAATAATAAGCATATTAAATTAAATGGGAAAAATGATTAACGAAATCTCCGAATTTCAAGGTAATTCCAAAGATGAAGAGGGGTAAATCTATTTAACCCTACACAATTAACCAACGAAACACCTCTTACATTCCTGACATGGAACGGGTACTTTCTGATGAAAGCGGCGAGCTTAACTGTTTAATAGTTCACTTTACTTCCATTCCAAACCACTGGTTCCTATATTGACTAGTGTATTGCAAAAGTATGCAGTACTAGTTTGTGTACAAAGACACCAAACACAAACTTGGTATTGTATAGGTACAAGTGCTGGTTAGGGTTTAAGAGGGTGAAAAAAATGTTATTAACTTACTTTTTGGCCACTACGAGCCCAACATAAGCCAATAGCAGACTTAAAACAAGTCGCATGGTTACTCCTTGTGTATCTGTGAAATATAACATAAAGAATTTAGTACTCTTTTAATTATAAACAATGGCTAGATTGGTGTGTGCTGAAATGTTAAACAGTTTCTGTATGTCTTGCCAATGTTATAGTTGTCCAACCTGTAAGTATAGGGTTTATATATTATTAATTTATATAAAATATAGAATTTCTGTGAAAAAAGGGTAAAGAACAACGGAATAAAAAAAATCCTAAACCAGAATATCACTATCCAATAAAGCTTACCTTGTTAACTGTTATGGTATATTGTTTAAATGCCGTCTGCTGAAGAAGAGAAACAGTTTTATTTAATCAACAAACTGTGTGGAAAACATATCTATACATACATGATATCTAAACCTTTGACACTGGTTGCATATGGTAAGCTTTCACCTCAATCAAAGGTCTTCTTAATCGTTAGTAAATATTATTTATTAAACAATCTAGAAAATGATTATATTAGCAACATATTGTATTTAATATATCTTTTCACCTAATTTTATATTCAAATTCAGTAATTATAAGGTATTTTGGCAACATGTTTTATATGTCGTAAGGAAAAAAACGTTTTCGTGCAGGAAAAAAGTAATCATTTATAAAACGCAAAACATTCCCGTAAAATAAGCAATGCCGGAAACACATCACTGTATACGTGACTAAGGTGCATCCTGTAATGCGATTAAGTTGTAAAAGTATTTATGGTAAGAATGCAATTGCGTGGTGCAATGCTGTATAACTAATCTCTTTGTGTTTGTATTCACAAGCTATATAGTTCTTTGATAATAATGTCAAGTGGATATAATTGTTTTGTATATGGTAATAATACAGCTTTATTAAAAGAAAGTTTGACTTGATTTAAAAGGATTTACTAGAAAACGAATGCATTATGATTCACACAGAAATAGTTGTTCATAAATGTCTAACTGTATTATTCTTGATTAAAGTTTAATATGACAGAACTTATCACTTTACTTAAATCATGAAAATCATGAACTAGTATACAGTACAATAAATTAATCATTTGTTTTTAGGACGTTTACAATGTACATAAAAAGTAATAAAACTATCCACAAATATAGATTATTTACTCATTTTCCACAGCTATAGGTCACCGACAATGGGCATACCGCATAGTCAGCAAAAAAGGCCCTGAAATAACAAATGTTAAACAATTCAAATTAGAAATCTAACAGCCTTATTAATGTTAAAAAAAAATATAAACGAAAGTAAAGCCTCGGTCACACCTTACCGGATAGCACGAACGGACGCCTAACGGATGAAAATAAAAGTTGTCCGTTGACAAAATTGTTATCCGTTGGGAGTCCGTTGATGTACTGACCGAATATAACGGACGTGTAACGGATGCACAACGGACACACACCGGATATGCAACGTACGAGAAACGGACACGTACCGGACAGAACGGATGTCGAACGTACATCCAACGGACGAGTACCGCATAAAACGGACACATAACGGAAGCGTACCGGATAAAACGGATGCACAAGATATACGGAAAAATCAAAGGCGACAATAATAATACATGTAAATCGCATAAATATTCAAAATGTTTCTGTGTAACTGGTTTTGGTTTGTTCTTCAAAATTCCGCCAAAGGGCAGTGTCTGGCCTGAATAAGAACTGCTTGATTGTCTATACTCTAAGATCGATTATGAATAATAAGAATTCATGAACTTTAAGAAATCTGACATAACAATAATTGGCATTTCTGACGCGAAATTTTAATTGGCATTTATCCGTTTCAGATCCGTTCATCATCCGTTTTATCCGTTATACGTCCGGTAGAAATCCGTTTCTTATCCGTTCAACATCCGTTTTATCCGTTAAACGTCCGGTAGAAGTCCGTTGGTGAATTTATCTTCCAGACCTCCAACGGATGTATAACGGACACGTAACGGATACAAAACGGAAACGAAACGGACGAGTACCGTACAAAACGGACGCCTAACGGACGTTCAGCGGACATTTTATCCGTTGGACGTCCGTTCAAAGTTTTGAACATGCTCAAAATTTTCCACCGGACAGAATGGACGTCGACGGATAAAACGTACGCTTAACGGACATGCAACGGATATGGACGGACGTCTAACGGATAAGAACGGACGTCTAACGGACATGAACGGATTGAAAAAAAGTTATCCGTTAGGCGTCCGTTCGAGCTATCCGGTAAGGTGTGACCGAGGCTTAAATATCTAACACAGCAAAAAACGACAACCACTGAAATACATGCTCCTGACTTGGGACAGACACATACATACAGAATGTGGCTTGGTTAAACATGTTAGCGGGATCAAACCTTCCCTCTAACCTGGGACGAGGTGTACTACATAAGAACGAAGTATTAAAATCTGTTGAAAAAGGCTTAATTAAGTTCATTAGTTCATAAGTTCTCGTTTGTTGGTGTGTCTTATACGTGTTTCTCGTTTCTCGTCTTTTATATAGTTTAAACCGTTAGTTTTCCCCGTCTTTTTATGCCCTTATAGCTTAATGTTGTTCGGTGTGAGGCAAGGTTCCGTGTTGAATACCGTACTTTGACCTATAATGATTGACTTTTATAAATTGTGACTTAGATGAGAGAATTGTCTCATTGGCATTCATACCACATCTCCTTAAATCAATAAACTCATCCAAATAACTCGCTCTTACTAACAGGGGATTTTTTTGTAATAAAAATAAGTGTGTTATTTTTTTTTGTAGCACATGATACAAATATTTGGAATATGATTTGACTAAGTAAGATACTGTAAAATTGATAAATGATCAGGATTTTACAGAAACTACTCTGATCTCGTTCTCAAGTTACATATAAAAATTTTAAATAAATATCAAGGCGCATAACTATTCGGATTTGCCTACATGATTATCATTATGGGTTATTTGTCTCTTAACTGCGAAAATATTTCGGTATTTACAATTATGTATCATACATGTTTTGAAGAATACCCAAATCATTAGTTATATTCACAAAAAATTATGTGTTTAAATATTATCATCCAAAAAATGAGAAATAAGTAATTTAACAGTACTTAAGAAATTCATCTACAGATCTTTTAAATTTTACCAAGCTTATTTTGTAATTTTTCAGTTTTAAAAGACACTGTATAAATTTAAAGATTTTGAATTGCTTTTCTGGATTTATTTGTAACGGAGTTGTGAAACAATTGTAGCAAAATTATATATTCGACAATAGCATTTAGTTCCTATCTAAATATTAATGACAAATTCGTAAAATAAAACTGTTGTGGCAGATTTTGGCGTTGTTTTCAGTTTAACACCAATTCAAGAAGTTTGAAACCCTAATTCAAAATATGTTGGACAGGATTCAAATTATAAATACTGATGTCTTAAAGACCAATGTGTCATGAAAGTCTGAGGAATGTTGCGGTATAGATTGGAAATAAATTTCATGAGATATAATACTCCAGTAATGGAAACTGTAACATGTTAAAACGAATAATCCTTTCAAGTCCAATACATTTTAAGACGAATCATATGCGTTTTCTATTATCCGTCCGTTCAGAAGTTATCAGTCAATGATATGTAAAACAAATGTTAATATAGGTAAAGCATGTCAGCATTGTTGCATGTTTTGTCCTTCAGAATTATGATTGATTTTAATTTATGTTGTATTCGTCACGATTGATACACATTTGTTGTATTTCAATGTAATTTTCCATAAAAGTGTTATATAAACATATGGGACATTATTTTTGTATCTGCTCTGTTATATTTGTAATCTATTTATCAATTCGTATTAAAAATTAAATTATGATCGCATCAGAGAATTAAAGTAATGATACATTTTAAAGTATTTATTTTTATCATTCATGTGCACCAATCTTTAACAGGATAATCTGAAAATAATTAATCTGCAAATAAAGAATTAAATGGACATGCATGAATATAAAAATAAGGAATGGTATGATGCATATTTTTGTGACAGACCTCAATTACGGTTAACGTTAACTTATTCCCACAACTTTAAAAGGACCCTAAAAACAAACATTATTAGTATAGGACTACACACTTGAGAAAGATTAAAATATTAATTCAACCTTCATATTCATGAATTAACTAAAAATACACTTACGATCAAAGAGCAAAATAAACAAATTACTAATGTTTAGCTGTAGCAGTTAATAAATATAAGGTCTGCATATAAATTAGAAATTGTATGATGGCCAATGAGAAAGCTTTCAACACTAGACCAATTGGCGTTTGTGTTAGACGCCAAAGATCACAGTACGGGGGCATTACAAGGATCCACCATGACAAAATACATTTAAAACTAGAAAATGAACGTCCTAATTTGTGTGAAAAATTAAAACAACTGTAACAAAACAGCAACGACAACCACTGAAACACATGCTCATAACTTTGAGCAAGCACAAACAACAATTGGCTTTTTAAGCATTCGCACAAGTGATACGTTCCCCGATCAATGACAGAGATATAATACTACAACACCAGGTTAAATTGGTATCATCAGTCAGACAAGTGATACATTCCCCGATCAGTGATAGAGTTATAATACCACAACACCAGGTTAAATTCAATTTGGTATCATCAGTCAGACAAGTGATACATTTCCCGATCATTGACAGAGTTATAATACTACAACACCAGGTTAAATTGATATCATCAGTCAGACAAGTGATACATCCCTCGATCAGTGATAGAGTTATAATACCACAACACCAGGTTAAATTGGTATCATCAGTCAGACAAGTGATACATTCCCCGATTAGTGACAGAGTTATAATACTACAACACCAGGTTAAATTGATATCATCAGTCAGACAAGTAATACATCCCCCGATCAGTGACAGAGTTATAATACTTCAACACCAGGTTAAATTGGTATCATCAGTCAGACAAGTGATACATCCGCCGATGAGTGACAGAGTTATAATACTACAACACCAGATTAAATTGGTATCATCAGTCAGACAAGTGATACATCCCCCGATTAGTGACATAGTTATAATACTACAACACCAGATTACATTGGTATCATCAGTCAGATAAGTGGTTCATTCCCCGATTATTGACAGAGTTACAATATCACAACACCAGATTACATTGGTATCATCAGTTAGATAAGGCCAGACTTTTTTTATTATCTGTTTAACGAGATCCGCCGACTCCACCTTTCCCGATTTTAGAATAAAGATAAAAGTAGTGCTTCTTACTTTTATTATTATTTTTTCCGCCGACTGTTACGCACTGTGCTGTTACGAAATCCTCAGAAAAAAATAAAATGTGTTGTTCACGATACTCGCTTTCAGTCAATTTCTTTATCGGTAATATTTAATTTTTACCAAGTCAATGAAACAGCAATTTTCATTTAAAAGTAAAGAAATTCAAGGCATAAACGATATATTTTCTTCTAAAAGATTTTTAAGCTGGTGGCATGCTTTTCATACTTGTTACACGAGAGCGTACATCAAATCATTCTAACTTTCGGCAAAATCAGTTATTACTTCATCAGAACTTGATGAAATTAGCCTAAAGTAAACTTGTCATCCATGTATTGCATTAGAAACGTCATATTCCTTTCCAAATAGCGTATCAAACATCGTTTATTTTTGTAAATTTTTCTTCGTCCTACATTTAAATTTGTAGAACTACGGATCGGAATCGGGATTTCATCGGAAACGGACCCGCTATGACCGAAATCCGGATTCTTGCGATAATGACAACAGACGCATGAATGGCACTGCTGACAGACAAAAATTGATCCCAAAAGGGAAAATTACGCATTCCACACGCATTAACATACTTTTGGTTAGATCTTCTTGATTAATGTATATATTTCCATGTATAAGCATTGTTTCAATTTATAGGTTAAAGTTGCTTAACTCTGGGACTATTACACCAGAGACATACATATGTCTCTGCATACACTATAGCTAAGAGGTTCCTGACTGGGTGACTGGTATATACATATATAGTGTATATGCAGCTAGGTTGATATATTTGAGTGGTGCCATGGATCTATATTAGTGGAAATACAGAATCAAAACATAGTTTTTATGTTTATATTAATAGAAGGGTTAACCAGAGACATATATAAACTATATGTATTTATATTTCTCTGGGTTAATATACTGGTCTGTTCTCATTTCATTGTTCTTGTATTTTGATAAATTCTAAAAAAAAAAAAAAAAACAAAAGTCACTTATAATGGTTTTATTTTTATTTTTAGTGTCGACTGGACCAATTTTGCACTTTTATTTTTTTTTTTTTCGCCCCCTCGACCCTAATTTTTTACAAATTTTCTCGTTAAACAGATAAAATAAAAAGTCTGGCATAAATGGTACATTCCCCGTTCATTGACAGAGTTACAATACGACAACACCAGATTAGATCGGTATCATCAGTCAGACAAGTGATACATCCCCCGATCAGTGACAGAGTTATAATACTACAACACCAGGTTAAATTGGCATCATCAGTCAGACAAGTGATACATCCCCCGATCACTGACAGAGTTATAATACTACAACACTAGGTTAAATTGGTATCATCAGTCAGACAAGTGATACATCCTCGATCAGTGACAGAGTTATGATACTACAACACCAGGTTAAATTGGTATCATCAGTCAGACAAGTGATACATCCCCCGATCAGTAACAGAGTTATAATACTACAACACTAGGTTAAATTGGTATCATCAGTCAGACAAGTGATACATCCCCCGATCAGTGACAGAGTTATAATACTTCAACACCAGGTTAAATTGGCATCATCAGTCAGACAAGTGATACATCCCCCGATCACTGACAGAGTTATAATACTACAACACTAGGTTAAATTGGTATCATCAGTCAGACAAGTGATACATCCTCGATCAGTGACAGAGTTATGATACTACAACACCAGGTTAAATTGGTATCATCAGTCAGACAAGTGATACATCCCCCGATCAGTAACAGAGTTATAATACTACAACACTAGGTTAAATTGGTATCATCAGTCAGACAAGTGATACATCCCCCGATCAGTGACAGAGTTATGATACTACAACACCAGGTTAAATTGGTATCATCAGTCAGACAAGTGATACATCCCCCGATCAGTAACAGAGTTATAATACTACAACACTAGGTTAAATTGGTATCATCAGTCAGACAAGTGATACATCCCCCGATCAGTAACAGAGTTATAATACTACAACACTAGGTTAAATTGGTATCATCAGTCAGACAAGTGATACGTCCCCGATCAGTGACAGAGTTATGATACTACAACACCAGGTTAAATTGGTATCATCAGTCAGACAAGTGATACATCCCCCGATCAGTAACAGAGTTATAATACTACAACACCAGGTGAAATCGGTATCATCAGTCAGACAAGTGATACATTCCCCGATCATGGACAGAGTTACAATAATACAACACCAGGTTAAATTGGTATCATCAGTCAGACAAGTGATACATCCCACGTTCCATGACAGAGTTAGAATACCACAACACCAGATTAGATTGGTATCATTAGTCAGACAAGTGATACATCCCACGTTCCTTGACAGAGTTACTGTAACAATACCACAACACCAGGTTAAATTGGTATCATCAGTCAGACAAGTGATACATCCCCCGATCAGTAACAGAATTATAATACTACAACACTGGGTTAAATTGGTATCATCAGTCAGACAAGTGATACATCCCCCGTTCCTTGACAGAGTTACTGTAACAATATCACAACACCAGATTAAATTGGTATCATCAGTCAAACAAGTGGTACATTCCACGATCTTTGACAGAGTTACACTACTACAACACCAGATTGAATTGGTTTCACCAGTCAGATAAGTGATGCATCGCCCGTTCCGTGACAGAGTTACAATACCACAACAACAGATTATATTGGTTTCATCAGTCAGGTAAGTGATACATCCCCCGATCCGTGACAGAGTTGCAATACCACAACACCAGATTGAATCGGTATCATAAGTCAGACAAGTGATACATCCCCCGTTCCTTGACAGAGCTACTGTAACAATACCACAACACCAGGTTAAATTGGTAACATCAGTCAGACAAGTGGTACATTCCACGATCTTTGACAGAGTTATAATACCACAACACCAGGTTAAATTGGTTTCACCAGTCAGATAAGTGATACATTCCCAGTTCCGTGACAGAGTTACAATACCACAACACCAGATTGAATCGGTATCATCAGTCGGAATAGGTGTTACCCATCAGACTGATAGAAAGCATATCAAACAACTTACTAAAAAATCAAAGATCACTCGCAGCTGCTGAAAGATTGTTCAAAACCAACTGTAACTTATGAATAAATTCTGCAATGTCAATCAGTGCACATCCAATAGAATTATTGTAAAAACATCATCAATTAAGAAAAACATGACCGTGTTTATTATCAAAATATTAGTAACGCAATGTTTAAAAACATCAAAATCAATGTTAGAACCGATATATACAGATAATACTTCAAAGATCTTAATTATTACAGAATATTTTGATAACCCATGGCCATATTGAAAATAAACCACAGAGTTAGTTATACACATTTTATAAGCATTTTTTTTAAACGATTTATATATATTGTACAAATCCTTGTGTGTAATGTAAATTATATTCCTGCAGGTTGGATTATTTATACTTCAACAGAATACAGTTTGTTAACGTGGCTAAACAAGATTATTGTGTCATTTTGGTCTCTTGTGGACAGTTGTTTCATTGGCAATCATACCACATCTTCTTATTTATATGACGTATAGATGATACTGAGAATGGACATGGGGAATTGTCTAAGAGACAACTTGGGTCACCATTCAATTATGTTCACAATCTGCTTTCGAAAGAAGCATACATTTTTGTGAATGTCCTTTTTTCTGTTGAACTAATAGGAAAAATAGCGGTAATATCGAAATAAAAAAAATATTTAGTTTATGTACAGCCTATTCGAAAACAACAATAAAAATATAGGTCACAGATGAGTTAAAAAAAGATATTTCAATTGTAATTCCAAAAAGTGGCATTTTTGCACCAAAGGGAGATAATTTGGAGCTTTTTAAATGATATCTACATTTTAAGTCACCTGGGGCCAACATAAATTGATTTTTTGGAATGATTTTTGTACCACATGATAAAGTAACAACTACTAAAAGTAATTAATAAAATTTGTAATGAAAAATAAATGTTTATTTTTTTCTGAAAATCTTATACCCGCGAGCCTTCTTTAGTCTTTTTCAGCTGATTTTTTATAGTTTATTCTAATGATGTATTGTTATAATAGCACTGTCACAGGTTAGGATCCCGTTATCATATTCAACTCCGCCAAATTATGTATGCATGTGCCTTGTATCAAGTCAGGAGCCTGTAAATCAGTGGTTGTCGTTTGTTTATGTGTTACATATTTGTTTTTTCGTGTAATTTCTCTATATAAATAAGGATGTTAGTTTTCTCGTTTGAACAGTTTTTACATTGTTATTTCTGGGCCTTTTATAGCTGACTATGCGCTATGGGCTTTGGTCATTGTTGAATGCCGTATGGTTACCTATAATTGTTAATTTCTGTGTCATTTTGGTCTTTTGTGGAGGGTTTTCTCATTGGCAATCATACCACATCTTCTTTTTTTATATTTATCCGTTTCAGATCCGTTCATCATCCGTTTTATCCGTTATACGTCCGGTAGAAGTCCATTTCACATTCGTTCAACATCCGTTTTACCCGTTAAATATCCGGTAGAAGTCCGTTGGTAAATTTACCTGCGAGACCTCCAACGGATGTTTAACGGACACATAACGGATACAAAACGGAAACGAAAGGGACGACTACCGTACAAAGCGGACGCCTACCGGACGTTCAACGGACATTTCATCCGTTAGACGTCCTTTTAAAGTTTTGAAAGATGCTCAAAATTTTCCACCGGACAGAACAGACTTCGACGGATAACACCTTTGGTAGCAATAAACAGTTAGGCAAAAATACTAAAATTTGCGCTTATGAATTTTACCATCCCCTTTTCATTGCTTTCTTGAATATCAAGCTTACTGTTTGTGTCATATATGGGCATATGTATGTAATCAGAATCTTCCATAGATTTTATATCCAGTATATAAAATGGTAAAATATAATTTCTTTTTGGTGTATCCATGGCAACAATCTGCATTTATTTGTTATAAAATATTGCAAAAGGGAGGGGGGAAGATGTCACATATTTCCCCAAAATTTGGCTAAAAGTAGAATTTCAATCGCTTGAAGTTTTACCTTTTCTGAAACTGTGTACATATATCATTCAGCAAATCCAATGAAAATCATATGTCTTTCGTCTCATTTTTTTGTAAAATTGCGTCAAAAACTTCGTGTAGAAAAAGAATGTTTGTAAACAGTGCAATAATTTCTGGACCGAAGGACGGTTTAGCTATGAAAATACGGATTGTCAAACAGAAAACAGCCCATAAAACATGTAAAAAAATCTTGATGCACTTATAAACCATCTTTGAAGGCTAAATTAGCACTCATCTGTCTAAAAATGAATTTTATTACACAATAACTTTCCTATTTGAAAAATCCACAGGGGCCAAAATGCGAAACTAAACTCTTAACTGTGTATTGCTACCTTTACTAAACGGACGGATATGGACGGACGTCTAACGGACACGAACGAATTGAAAAAAGTTAGCCGTTAGCCGTCCGTTCGAGCTATCCGGTAAGATGTGACCGAGGCTTAATGTGTAAATGTCTATGACGTGTAGCTGCCTATGGTATGTAGTTGTCTATGGTATGTAGTTGTATATGACGTGTAAATGTCTATGACGTGTAAATGTCTTTGACGTAAAGACGTCTATGACGTGTATATGTCTATGACGTGTTTATGTCTATGACGTGTACATGTCTGTGACGTGTAGTTGTCTATGACGTGAAGATGTCTATGACGTGTAAATGTCTATGACGTGTAAATGTCTATGACTTGTAAATGTCTATGACGATTAAATGTCTATGATGTCTATGACGATTTTATATCTGCCAGTAAATGTACAATACTTCTATAATACTATTAATAAATAGTTCATATATATTTCATACACAAGCGACAACAAAATTTCATAGAATTACATGACTTTTCTGAAATTATACTTTTTCCAAGTGGCTTTACTCCTTTTATACAGTTGATTGGCACTGATGTTTACTTTGTCCGAGTCCTTACTGATTTTAACCTTTGATATATATAAAAAAAAAAAGTAAAATCACAAAAATACTGAACTCCGAGGAAAATTTAAAACGGAGAGTCCTCAATTAAATGTCAAAATCAAATGATAAAACACATCAAACGAGCGGACAACAACTGTAATATTTCTGACTTGGTACAGGCCTTTTCAAATTGATTTGGCTTTATAGCGCTAAACATCTCACTTGTACGACAGCTGCATCCAAGTGCATTATATTGACAACAATGTGTGAACAAAATGACACAAATAGGGGTACAACAACAACACGAAATCCACTTAAAACTGGGGTGACTTCGGGTTCTACGGAAGGGCAGGTAGATCTTGCTCCACAAGTGGCATCCGTCGTGTTGCTCAAGTTGTTACAAAGCCGGTAAATAGTTTTAATTCGGAAGGTCACATTCGTGACGAAATCTGATAAGAATTGAATGTGCGCTAACAAGAGTGGATGGACATCCGGTATTTCTATGCCATCTCCGACTTTAAAAATAAAAAAAAAACTGTCTGTGTTTCACCTTATAAAAAAAACCGGTAAAACATACAAAATATGATTAACAGGCTCATGTTTAGAATAAAATCTTCAGTCTATACATTATATACTTACATGTACTAACTGTTTTGAATACAACTATGCTACTACAGTCAAATGTGACAATACATATATCAATTACAATTAATTATAACACTGGGATACGTGTATTCTTCAAACATCAATTTCCAGGTTGGTCAAAACATGTCAATTAGAGTCAACTTAATAGATGTTCATCCCTGTATCTTTTGATTTAAGACTATAATGGTCAAATTAATAGAAACCTTGACACTGTTTATATTCTGTATATATACTTATATATTTTACTGTATAGAGGAGACCGTCGGTTATGGACAATGGTCCAGACCGGCTTTAATAAACTACTGTTCCAAATAACCATGTGTTGTGTTACATGTGGTTATTTTTGGTGCCGTGACCAGGATATTAAGGTAAAGTGACTTTTTATTTGATACTCTTTATTTAATTTCTCAAAATGGCTGATAAAGAATTTAATTTTAGGTCTGTTTTTCAAAATTTAGAAACACAAGTTCAAAGTTTCACTCAAAAGGTATATAAAAAAGGCATTAATTCGATTGAAAGCTTTCATGGTTCAAAATCAGACAAATTAGGAATAGGTGCATCAGATGTGAGCACAATTGTTCATGATCAAGATGCTGATTAACTCATTTAAAAAAAATGTTTTATAAGATAATGTTTTTATTAAGCGAAAATGTAGATATTTTTTTTTTTATATATATAAATCAATAGTGAAGGTTTAATTTTTTATTGATATTTTTTTTATGTAATCATTATCATCAGGGTGAAGGTACTTATAATAGGTATTTGATCGTTTTAGTCAATATAAAAAACTGGCAACTTTGTTAGGTATTTGATAGTATAAGTCAATATATAAGATTTGCGTACATATTGTAATGATATAATGAGAAGTTTTTGTATGCTGTTTTTTTAAAGACAGAATAGATATTTAAATAAAAAAAAACAACACTTGAATATTAATATTTTAAAAGAATTAAATAACAATAGGTAAAAATATTTTAAAGATGTTGGTTATATTTTATAAAGTATTTAACTGCATGAATAATGATAATATTAAAACATTTAATATATTTTGATTTTGAATATAATAATTTAATTTTTTATTCATATTTTGAGCTGTTTTCTGATGAGACAATCTGTAATTCTAGAATATACGCGCCTATATACATTGGTATAAGAAAGTTTCATAAGAACACTTTTGGCGGCGGATTTAAGGGTATTTCTGCGATGTTATTATCATATAATTGTTTAAATATGGTTGACGCAGTTGGGTAAGTGCGTAAGCACATTTGTTTAGAGAAACAAAATATTCTATGGTATTTAGAATCCAAACCTTTATTTTCGCACAGTTATTGTGGTATTTTTAAAGAATGGCAGACCTATCTTCAGAAGATAGCACACGAATGATAAAAAAAATTGATATAATTGTTTAAGTCCACTCTTGGGGAAATGTAAGGTTTTATAAGGGTATTGACAGTATTTAGCGATAGATGAAATATAGGAATATTTATAGAGTACATAAATCTATACTAAGGGTTAAAAATGAAAATGATTTCATAAGAAAACAATTTAGGATTTAAAATATGGAAATAAGTATCATATGATTAATCGTTATAAACAATGACGCGATACACCTTCCGCAAATATTTTAGTGTGATGCTGATTGAATTAAAAGAAAATTAGCAAACCAAGAAAAAAACGAGATAAAGGGTCATAAGGTCATCTATAACTTCCGGTTAAAATGAGATGACAAATGATTTTAGTTCTGAGAGATAAAGTGTAGAAAGTAGTCAAAATATATATGTTGATGAAATTATAACACCAAAGAAATAATAAGTCTGAAAGAATAACAAATAAATGTTAAACTTTCTCTCAAACATTTCTAGTTATCTTAATAAAATGCACGACTAACACGTAGGCTTCGTGATGATTGTTTTTAAATAAATATCTGTGTATATAAAATAATATTGTTTTGATTAATCATTCTAATTCTCGCTTCAGATGGATCGCTTAAAAATTGTTGATTGTTTAAAAATCCTATAAATATCAGTAATCTCTGAATCACAGCTTTGTTTATGAAAAAGGAAGGAAAGTGTTGGTTGAATGTCAAACCTTAATTAAACAATTTTTCAATCCTAATACTAGAGACAAGTTTATATTATCAGTTTATTTTTTTATTTGGGTTTATTTTTTTTTTTTTTTTGTTCTTATTTTTGATAGATAACATATCGATAATTTATTTTTTTAAATTTAATGCGTTAGAATTGAGTATGACTTTGAACTGTCGAATTTAGTAAATGCATTAATTCATTTTGTTGCTATATTTATAGGTATTTTGTTATTAATATATTCTTAAGTTTAAGAATAGGTGTTTAGCCAAGAGAATTTAGTAATAGAGAGGTTCAAATAGTCAAACGATACCTTGGTGGCGATCAAATGGTGTCAACTAATGTTGAGGGCGATGGTACTGCCTCCAGAGATGTTAAAATAGCTTCTGCACCATTACTAGAACCAGCCACTAAGAACCATTATCCAGTATTGGATATTGGCTTTGATCATTGGACACAACGCAGACGTTTAGATGTACATAAAACTATACGATCACATAACTTTATATTGGTAGAGGGAATCGTTCTACAGCATCACAGGTAGATTTGCCTGTAATGTTTCAGCCGGTGATAACTGAGCAACCTAGTCAGGGACTCTGAATTAACAGAGTAGGTAAGCTAGGTCAGTTAGGAGTAAATCAACGACAGATGGTGGATCACATGCAGGTTGGAATTTTCAACGATGGATGGTGGATCACATGCAGTTTGGAGTTTTCAACGACGGATGTTGGATCACATGCAGGTCGGAGTTTTCAACGACGGGTGGTGGATCACATGCAGGTTGGAGTTTTCAACGACGGATGGTGGATCACATGCAGGTCGGAGTTTTCAACGACGGATGGTGGATCACATGCAGGTTGGAGTTTTCAACGACGGATGGTGGATCACATGCAGGTTGGAGTTTTCAACGACGGATGGTGGATCACATTCAGGTCGGAGTAATTGCAGTACTTCTAAATGACGGGAATTGGCGTTGCAGATAAACAAATGGATTGTTGGAGTTGACAACGACGATCAGAGGAGCAGTTCACTGGAGTCGGGGTTATGAAAACGGTCCGCAGTTGATGGTTGCGCCTTTTTCTAAAAAAAAGAAGTTCTGATATTTGATGCTACGAACTTAGTAACACAAGAATTGTATGAACTATACATTGCTGAACATTTAGATGTTGTTGAACTTTTGAAATGATTTTGTTTATGAATATTTTTTTGTTGTTTTTAGGGAAATTTGTAAGCATTCATATTGTCACCGATTTTAACTAAAATATGAAAACATATTTTTTAAGAAATGGAGGAATGTGACAATATGATGGGCTTAAAATATAGATATAGATATATATTATATATATTTATATTTATATTTATGATTATATATTCTCAAAATGTTTATTAAATTGAATAAAATAAATACAGGGGAATATCTATTAAGAAAACCATGACCTTGTAAAAGGTTGTTCAATTGACCTCTGGATTGCATATAACATGTTTACATGCAGACCAGGAGGTGACATATAGCAATTACAATTAATTATAACACTGGAATACGTGTATTCTTCAAACATCAATTTCCAGGTTGGTCAAAACATGTCAATTAGAGTCAACTTAATAGATGTTCATCCCTGCATCTTTTGATTTAAGACTATAATGGTCAAATTAATAGAAACCTTGACACTGTTTATATTCTGTATATATACTTATATATTTTACTGTATAGAGGAGACCGTCCGTTATGGACAATGGTCCAGACCGGCTTTAATAAACTACTGTTCCAAATAACCATGTGTTGTGTTACACAAATTTAAGTTTAGAAGTAATATTAGACAGTGGTCCAATTTTAAGAATACAACATATGTTTTGTTTTTATTAAATCTATATATCGGAAAACAACATTCAGTTAGTCACTTAGTCTAAAAAAAAAATAACCAGTGCACTTTTTGGTATGTTAATATGTAGAAATAAAAGCATAAAAGTAAAGTATGATACTTTCGCGTTATAATGTATGTTTTTGTCGTTAAATCTGTTTCAGGTATGCCTTTTATTGTTGCTAAAATACGTACTAAAAGGGGTAAATAGTCAAAGAAGTAGTTCAGCTCGAGTTTCAACCGTTGTGCTTGATAATGAAAGCCGTTTGTACCAAAAAATAATAACACAGTTTCCTTCTAAGTAATAAGCGATTACATTTAAAAAGTGAAATAATTTTTTTTTTTGTTTATTTTATCATTCATTTATTATCAGAAAATATGTTGATTGTTAAATTTAATATTTGTGCTTTATGTTTATCTTGTACGATCATTGTCATTATTGTGTACATTGTAATATTATGTGTATACGCTCTTTAAATAGCAAATAATAATTATACAGTTTTGTTTGCATTTCTAGTATGATTAACAAACATTAAAAATTTAAAAATAATTCAATACGAGGTCAGGTATATAAAAGTGTGAGTGACGTTTGATAAAAGGTAGGTCGTTATTTGTTGATTTTTGATTTTTTATATTTATGATGATATTTTTCTCGTTTGATCTAAATATCTTTGATATTTTCGATTATACAATCATTATCTATTGATTTCTATTCATTCTCTGATATTTTCGATTATAAAATCATTATCTATTGATTTTTATTCATTCTCTGATCTTTTCAATTAAGAATAAAAACATAAGTTGACTACCGCTATGTGACACAAACATCACGAGATAAATCGGAGTAGTAAACCTTTATGAGACACACAAATCAACTCTGATTGACGATCATTTCATAGCAATAGTTATTACAGTATGGGTTGTCATCGTGACATACAACAAGAAAAACTTCTAAACGATACTAAGGTATAATGACACATTTCCTTTGAAGCCATCTGTTTTTGTATGTATCTGAAAAGTGATTCCTACCCGATGATTCCTGTCTCCTGAGCACTGTTAAATAAGCAGCCGGAGTCAAATAATTTGAGCCTGGAGCCCAACAATGAAATTGAAATTGAGCCTAGATCCAATACGCCCTAATATCCCACATTGTATCGTTATCAGTTACATAAATCATTTCTTAATACGTATTTAATTTAAACATATTTTATTTGCAAAAGTAGCAAAAGTGATTGGACACAAGTTATAACAACATTAGTGACGTCCTCGTCCTGTATAAATATAAACACAAAGTACATTAGATAATGACGAAAAAACATAGTAGGAATGCATGTAATACATACTACAAACTAAATAAAAACAAAAATACAATATGATAAGGAATAATACTGAAAAACTGGACTGGAGAGAAGAGGAGGAATGCAGAAATTTGGAAAGTTAATCGATTGTTTTAAATCTTTGAGTTATTCTGATTTATGATTGTACAGACTCAAAATATTATTGGTTTTGTTGAACAGAAAGGTCACCGTCACCAGTCAATAAAAGCTCAATTGGATATAGCTTATCTTTCAAATTTTGAAAACAGTATTTCTCTTGTTTCGTTGTGAATACGCACTCAAACAATAGTGTATACTATCCTCAACAGGGTGGCCACAGCTGCATGCGGGAGTGAATTTAATATTAATACGATGTAAATCTGAATTTAAAGAACTGCACATATTTCTCAAACGTGTATGAATGACATTTAGTTTTCTATTACCACAAATGAAATATACGTGAATGTGAGTTGAAGCAAATCAACTATTGTATTTTATTGCTGTTTCGATAATTTTTTATATGAGAAAGAAGATATGATATGATTGCCAATGAGACGACTCTTTACAAAAAATAACAACTATAGACCACCGTACGACTTTCAACAATAAGCAAAGCCAATACCGCATAGTCAGAAATAAAAGGACCCGAAATGACAAACGTAAATTAATTCAAGCAAGAAAACTAACGGCATAATGTATGTACAAAAAAATGAACGAAAAGCAAATATGTAACACAGCAACAAATGACAACCACAGAACTACAGGGCTCCTGACTTTGATTGTAATGAGAAACTATTATAGAATATGAATTTCTACAAAGAAGACTATAACAGGAGACCGTATAAACATCGTCCATGACTTAGAGTTGAACTCATTCCTAAATATCGCCCCCATTAGTTATTAATTATTGGGTGTCGTAACATCGTCCACGACTCACTCTATAGTCACTGCACGAAATGGATAAAACAGAAAAGCTGACAATAGTTCTTTGATTCTTTTTTTTATTATTATTATTTAATAATGAACATAGTTGATATTAACTATTAACCATTGTAAAGAACATTTTACTCCTAAAACAACCATAATAACCCTATTTCTCGAATCACACATAAGCTTAAAGAACTCGCCATGGAATTGGTTTTAGTCTCGGTAGATAAGTTTACAAGTCAGATTATTATTGTTCGTCGTAAATTTTACATTGATATTCTGCAAAACGAAATCATGAATTCACCGACATTCCAACTGAAAAATTGAGAATGTTTTCATTTTCTGAAAATGACATTGGTAACAAACATAAACTTTAAGATGCCAGATACAATAAAAGTTTTAACTATGTACTGGCTTCCAAAGCTGCACAAAACACCTTACAAATATCTAATTAAACGGATATTTAAAATGAGAATATATATGTTCAAACTCTTTAGGTCATTATTTAGTAACAAATCTTTCCTAGATAACATTTTTGTTCGCCATAGAGATTCCATATATTTTCAAATTATCGGAATTCCGATGGGAACTAACTGTGCACCACTTATTGCGGACCTGTTCTGTATTGTTATAAGTTACAATTTATTATAAAAATCAAGAAAAAACCATGGAAACATCATCTGGTACAAACATTGAACGAGGCTCGAGAGTACAAAAAATTCAGACAAGATTTTAACATTTTTTTTTTTTTTTTTCATTACACATTTTATTTATTACACTATTAGTTGTTAACAGGGTACAAAAATCAACCAAAAAAATCATTCGTTTTGGCCCCAGATGACTTTTAAAATGTGTATATCATTGAAAAAGCTATATTTTTGCATTAAAATTGAAATATCTTTTTTAACTCATCGGTGACCTATATTTTTTAATTGTTTCAAATAGGCAGTACTTAAACTAAGCTATTGTAAAATTTAGCGATTACTGTAATTTAGTTCTTTTTTTATTTCGATATTACTTTTTTTCTCCTATTAGTTCAACAGAAAAAAAGTACCTTAACAAAAATATATGCTTCTTTCGAAGGCGATTGTGAGCTTAAATGAACGGTGACCCAATATTTTTATTATATTTTCTATTAGGTACAGGATAAATTTTATTTATAGAAAAAATAGCGAAATTCTATACTTAAAAAAAAAAAGGATTTATACCCACGAGCCCCTCAATAACAATTTTATATATTTGGATGATGAATTGGCTCACAGTATAAACACTTAAGATGTTTATACTACTGAACTAATTTAAATAAAGCTAATAGTAGCAATAAACACTGTCCTTTCCTTGATATCTTTATCTTAAACGGACAGCTTGTTATCCAAATTTACGATGGAAGAGATGATTTATTATTTCCAATGTTATTTATTCATTTTGTGATAGTCACGTTCCCTTGACACCATCTTATACATGTTGTTTATATACCTAAACTTGTTCTATTCGCTCGTGTATGTAACAACGTATTTGATTTTAACGAATAAAATCTCTGAGTACAGGACATTTGAAGACAAAATGGAAAGTTGAACCTGACTTTGTGGCTAGACAAGCCTCGCACCTTTATGGCATTGTTAAATCTACCACCAAAAAGACATCATTACATGACAGCAATGCAGTACACATAAATGCAAGAACATTCAGGACATAGACATACACTAATAAACTATACAAATAAACTCATAATAAATACCAGGATTAAAATTTTATATTTACAAAAAACTCATCAGTGACGCTCGAATCAAAAAATGTGTTAAAGGCCAAATAAAGTACGAAGTTGAAGAGCATTGAAAACCGAACATTCCTAAAAGTTTTGCCAAATACAGCTAAGTTAATCTATTCCTGAGGTAGAAAATAGTACATTTCGACGTGCTAACCATAAATAATAACGAACACTTAAAACAACATAGAACACCACACAAAAACAGCATTACAGAACCAAGAACTGTCCGTCACATGACTGTATCAACGCCACAAAAGTGACGTCTCATGCAAATTTCTTAAAATTGGATATAAATCAAGATCAGTTTGTTATTATGTTGTTTGATGTATTTTATAACAATAACAAGAATATAAATTATATATAAATTATAAATATAAATAGAATTGTGCAAGTAACTAGATAATTGATTGTATTATGTCGGTATTTCTTCTTAATCAAACTGTAAAACAAATAAATCGTGTACATGTAGTTGTTTTTTAACTAAATAAAGGCATCAGTAGTATACCGCTGTTCAAAACTCATAAATCTATGGACAAAAAACAAAATCGGGGTAACAAACTAAAACTGAAGGAAACGCATTAAATATTAGAGGAGAACAACGACACAACATTAAAATGTAACACACACAGCAACGGACTAAGCATTAGACAAAATCCGAACAGAATAACCAATATAACATCAAAACAAAATACATGAATTTGGGATAGAAAAGTACCATGACACGTCTTTTAGTAATAAGAATTCACACTCAAATATAAGAGAAAACAAACGACACAACGGAAACACAACGTAAAAATGTTACACACACAGAAACGAACTGTATAAATCGTATAAATGACTGGCTGAATAATTATCTTTAATTTTACATACTAATAGAACATAAAATAGAACAAAACTACAATAAGTCATTTAACAATATCCGATCAGAGTTACGAAAACAACATCATAACTAAATACATGAATGTAGGATTAAATGATGGAATGCACATGCTTTTATAGCTAGCTTAAACCTCCCACTTGTATGACCGTCGCATGAAATATTATAAACCACACTACCAACCATCAGTTATTGCATTGATTGTAACTATTATAATGTAATCATTTCCTAGCCTCTTAAATTACGACTTCAGTATCAGAGTTTTACCTGACGGGTTCTACTTGTGAAGGGAAATGAAGACGTGCCCTTCAGTATCAGGTTTATCCCAGACATAGATTACCTTAGCCGTATTTGGCACAACTTTTTGGAATTTTGGATCCTCAATGCTCTTCAACTTTGTACTTGTTTGGCTTTATAAATATTTTGATATGAGCGTCAGTGATGAGTCTTATGTAGAGGAAACGCGCGTCTGACGTACTAAATTATAATCATTGTACCTAACTAATTATCGGATTTTCTTAAAATGTTTACGGTTTTTTTTTTATTATTTTTTTCAAACCTATCGATAGATAACTTTGTTTGACGTTTACATTTGTTAGAGATACATAAAGTTCGAGTACCTTATCATGGCCTCATTAACTAGTATATAGCATATCAGTGGTAAGTTTAGTATTTGTTAATGCACAATATATATAATAAAATGGCTATCAAAATTATGTAACTGATTAATATAAAGTATTATAAATTTTAGTTTAAGAAAATGATTAATTTGTTTTTGCAAACAAGCTATGGAAGTTTTCACATTTGCCGTCTTTATCTATCAGTGTTTCGTAAAGTTTAAGAAATTCCTTTTTAAAATTTGCAAATACATTCTGTTTAGTTTACTTACATTCTAGTTTGTTCTCCAATGTATTTATATTGTAGTCCTGTGGTGTTGAGTTGTCATTTTAATGTTATATTTCACATGGCTATAAAAGAGGGAGGTTTGGCATGTCACAAAACCAGGTTCAACCCACCATTTTTTCTTTTTTTAAAAATGTCCTGTATCAAGTTAGGAATATGGCCATTGTTATATTATAGTTCGTTTCTGTGTGTGTTACATTTTAACGTTGCGTCGTTTGTTTTCTCTTATTTTTGAGTGTAAATTCACATTGCGATAAGACGTGTCACGGTACTTGTCTATCCCAAATTCATGTATTTGGTTTTGATGTTATATTTGTTATTCTCGTGGGATTTTTTCTGATGCTTGGTCCGTTTCTGTGTGTGTTACATTGTAGTGTTGTGTCGTTGTTCTCCTCTTATATTTAATACGTTTTCCTCAGTTTTAGTTTGTTACCCCGATTTTGTTTTTTGTCCATGGATTTATAAGTTTGAACAGCGGTATACTATTGTTGCCTTTATTTAGCTCCCTCTACATATGAAACATTTGTATTCCTTTAATAATACTGTCTTATCTCTGTTGTAGATGTCCCTTTCAATAATTGAGATCCTTCTAAATTATGCACAGAATTCATCTTATGATGGAACATACACGGATTCGAGGTAAGTAGTTTTAAACCGATGTCTCATAATTCATCTTATGATGCAATATTCTTATGATTTATAATACTTAGAATCAGGAACGGATAGGTTGGTGTGGGAAAATCTTTAAATATTTCTATCGGTAGTTGAAAGTTTGGGTTGTCATTCGAACGTTTTAACAACATAGGGTTTAGGTGTCCTACAAACACTGAAAGGAATAAGATATTAGGTATCGTCCAGGGTAAATGGAATATTCCAGTACACAGTATCAATAAGATATTAGGTATCGTCCAAGGTAAATGGAATATTCCAGTACACAGTATCACTATGAAGGAATAAGATATTAGGTATCGTCCAAGGTAAATGGAATATTCCAGTACACAGTATCACTATGAAGGAATAAGATATTAGGTATCGTCCAAGGTAAATGGAATATTCCAGTACACAGTATCACTATGAAGGAATAAGATATTAGGTATCGTCCAAGGTAAATGGAATATTCCAGTACACAGTATCACTATGAAGGAATAAGATATTAGGTATCGTCCAAGGTAAATGGAATATTCCAGTACACAGTATCACTATGAAGGAATAAGATATTAGGTATCGTCCAAGGTAAATGGAATATTCCAGTACACGGTATCAATATGATGCACTGTCTAAAAAGGGTTTCTTTATTAGTGGTCAACTCGTAAATCAGCACATATGCGACCGTAATATATAGTGCACACGTAAAACATGATTCAGAGAATGTACTGAACTGATCGCTGCATGACACTTACTGGCTGTGCAAAGTCAGGAATACGTCTTCAAATTGATAGCGGGAGGCAAAGGCACAATCGACAAGTACACGATAAATATTGAAGAAATAGTGGATCTTCCAATATTCAGGTTAAAGCTCACCAGTAACTTCATCGAGTACGTGACAAATAAGTCCATTGAATCAGTCCAGCACATTTGACTCTCTTTGAATAAAATCCCATTTAAAATGTAAGTGTTGTCAATTTAGAATTCTCACCCTAATCTTCATACAAAAATGAACGTTACAAGTTAATGCCATATGTCTTGTAAAAATGTATGTATGCACTGTAGTTTGAACACCAAAAAGATCAATAAAAAATAAAAAAAAAAGAAGGTAAATCCAGAAAAGCGCTTTGGACGTAAAAAATTAAAAAAAAAAAAAAAAAAAAAAAAAGTTAATGCCAGAACTGCAGCTTTTTTTTCAGACTTGTAAAACCCATCGGTGTCTGAGCCAAAAATAAATGAATTAAAGTAATGTCAAAAGACGTATCATCGGAAAGTATGTGTTCTCACCATCTTGTTTCTGTTAATTGTATCCATGTATTTATATTTACCATACTTCAAATTTATCGAGAAAGTGTATACTTTTTAAGGTGTGAACTTTCAACAACAAACACCTTTGTATCTGCCTTTTTGATTTTTACTATTAAAACTTATTTATTTGCGTATTTGTTAGATTTATTTGTATAGTTGTTTGAATGTGGTGATTTTTATTTGTCTTTATTAATATTACTTTTACTGTTAAGTCTGTTTTTTGAGATATCCTTTTTGACGTAACTCTGTGCTTATGTAACCCATCTTCTTCTTCTTCTTCTTCTTCTGGAAGTCCATCCTATCTGCAGGGTCACCGCATTTAAAAATTTTGTTTATTTTTAAAATTGCGTTATTTAAAATTCTATCTACTGGTTAAAATTTAAAATAATATTAACAGTTAGAATAGGATAAAACTAAAAATTAGTTAAAACAGGAACTTGTATGTACACTATACATTTAAAATTATAAAATGGATAAAAGTAATCTTATCAGTTGTTTATATTCTCTTAGCAACGGAAAGTGAAAGGAACTACTAATCTGTACTAGTAATTGGTTAAATTTATGGACTAGTATGGTTTCTTAATAAGTTTAAATATATGTAATTAAAAGATAAAATGGTAAGGGATACGAATAAAACAAGAAACTTGTAAAAATTAGTTTTAAGTAAAACAGTAGAGTTTGTCAATAGAATTTGGGTCTATAAGATTATTTACAGGGGTAATTAATACATATGCTCTAGTTATGGTTTAACTATGAATTACTTAGTATTAATTAAGTATATAGACAAAGTAGTATAATACTTGTTATATGTTACATTCCCACGACTGACAGCCACTTGTAGTTTAAGCTCAGAACTCAACTGATTGTTCATTTGTTTTCCAAAAGTTGGGTTCTTTTAGCATGCAATGCATAGATCCAGTCTTTGCAGATTCGTTCTAAGTCTCTCTGCTGAGGCACAGTTATAAGGTCGTTCCTAGAACAGTCAACCAACAATTCAAGACGATCCTCATCAGAATCAATTATACTGCAATAGTGGATATGATTATCCTCTAGTAGGGATTTTAGTCTATCTTGATGAATTTTTCTCACACAATTCAGACTTTCACAGTTGATTAGGAAATGTTTATAATCCTCAGGTCCTACCATGCACAATTTGCATTCTGCAGATTTTGTTCCGTCAAATCGGTTGGTAATACTTTGGGTTTTGTAAGTTCCTGTAAGTATCCTGGATTTTTTTATCCCTTTGCTAACATCTCTTTTATTATCTCTGACACTGCTCCAACAGAAGTTTGGTTTTTTAAAGTTCCAGTTGTTTACTTCCATATATTTGAGTGTTGATTTGCTTCTAGCAGATTCGGTCCATCTGTTTTTCCAGGTTTTGTCTATAACTTCATGAGTCAATCGTTTCCAATTTTTCTCAGGATTTAGTATAATCTCATGTGCGGATGGAAGATCATAAGATTTGAGAGTTCTGTCCACATTTATATACCAACTATTTGATTTATCATCTTTTGTAGCTAGCTGTCTAATTCCAATTTTACACTCAATTGAGTTGGGATCTTTTGATATTCTTAGAAATAGGGAAATGGCAGCTTTATGTACGAGTTGCTCAATAGATTCGGCTCCGAGTAAGATATAGATAGCAGCATCTGCAGTTCTTTGTGGTAAGGATAGAATTTGTTTAAAAGTTTTTTTCTGAAAAGCTTCTAATTTTTGTATATCAGTTTTAGTAATGTTGAGAATCTTAATTCCATAGAGCATTCTTGGTATAACATAAGTCCGCCATAGTTTATACGATAATAGTGGATTTATACCATTTATTCCATGTAATCCAGCTCCTAATAGGGAATACATTGTAGCTCTTGCAACAGAAATTCTATTCTCTACATTTGGATTATTTTTCTCTTGTCTTTCAATTCCTAAATGTTTAATGTTTTGCTTTTCGTCTATTTTTTCATTAAAAAGTTGAAGATTTATATCTTTATTCTTCTTGTTTATCATTAGAATATCAGTCTTTTTGCTGTTTATCTTTACCCGATCGTTTTTGGTACAGTTTTCAATGATGCGTAGTTGGGTTGAGGCATCATGTTCTGAGCCAGCACATAGCATTATGTCATCTGCGCACGTTGGGCAACCCACATAATTGGTTCCAATTTTAATTCCTATGTTTGTGGATTCAAGCGTATCAAGGATATTCTTATTATAGGCCTTGTAAAAATTGGCAGAGAGAATTCCACCTTGTTTGACTCCCTGCTCATTTACAAATGTTTCCGAGATATATCCTTGAGATTTAACTTGTGTAGTTGTTTTGTTATAAAGTTCCTTAATTAGTAACCATGTAGCTCCATTAATTCCTTGATGATATAATTTCCAAAATAGGTGTATATGGTCTACCACGTCAAATGCTTTTTCTGCATCCAGAGTTATTAGAATTAGACACTCGTTTTTATCTTTGGCTTCGTTAATTGCTTCAGAGATGAGAAGAGCAATATTAATAGATGATGCACCTTTAGTGAAACCTTTCTGAAGCTTGTTTTGATGTTTATTTAGTGTACCCTCGATTCTAGCTCTAATACAAAGCTCCAAAATCTTACAAATGATGGAAATGACTGTGATGCCTCTATAGTTGGATGGTATAGTAGGGTCTTTGTCTTTTTTGTGGACAGGGGTCAGCAGACCTTTTTTGATGACTTCAGGAACATGCTTTGTATAGAATATATTGTTAATTATGGTAAGTAGGAATTCAGTCAACTCTGTTCCACCATAAATTAGATGTTCTGCAGTTAAACCTTCTACATCCCCAGCCTTTTTTCTTTTTAATATTGAAATACGCTTGGTGATTTCTGTTGAGGTAACAGGTTGAATTGTTATTTCTTGGTTTTCACAGATGTTGACAATGGTTTCCATGTCTAGCTTGACAAGATTATCATGACCAATGTTGAAGTTAGGATTTGAATTGGTTTTGGCTAATTTTTCAAAGTGATCTTTGAAGACGTTATTTATCTCGTTTGGAGTACTTTGAACGACAAAATTATTTTATGATGTGACTCTGTACCTATGTATCTTGTCATACTTTGAATGACCAAATTATTTTATTTATTAATAGTACTTTTTCCGTTAACCCACTTTTTTGTGATATACATTTGACGTGACTCTGTACTTATGTATCCCGTCATACTTTGAACCACACTATTAATTTATTTATCATAACTTTATATTGTTTAGTCAGTTTTTGTTATATCTATTTTGCGTGACTGTATTTATGCATGCCGTCATACTTTGAATGACCAAATTATTTTATTTATTAATAGTACTTTTTCCGTTAACCCACTTTTTTGTGATATACATTTGACGTGACTCTGTACTTATGTATCCCGTCATACTTTGAACCACACTATTAATTTATTTATCATAACTTTATACTGTTTAGTCAGTTTTTGTTATATCTATTTTGCGTGACTGTATTTATGCATCCCGTCATACTTTGAACGACAAAATTATTTCATGTCTACCTGTGCGAATTTCAAACGCGCAATTTTACACCAGTACTCATAACCCTCCTTCCTTGATGGGTGCATTTTACATAGACAAATAAATCGTATAATATAATCAAAATGAGGATGTCAATTTGATGTATGCCTTTTTGTGCTTCTTCGTTACATTTGTTAGTTTATAGTGATTAAGATGATAACACAATGTTGACTTCTGTACCCCTATTTTTGACATTTTAACTATTATGTCTGTTTGTTTTGTTCACGCATCGGTGACAATATAATGGAATGTGATACGACTGTCATACAAGTGAGAAGTTTAGCTAGCTATAAAACCAGGTTCAATCCACCATTTTCTACATTTGAAAATGCATGTACTAAGTCAGGAATATGACAGTTCTTGTCCATTCGTTTTTGATGCGTTTTGTTATTTGATTTTGCCATGTGATTATGGACTTTCCGAATTGATTTTCCTCTGAGTTCAGTATTTTTGTGATTTTACTTTTTATTGTCGAAATCCGGATCAATCCACCATTTTCTACATTTGAAAATGCCTGTACTAAGTCAGGAATATGACAGTTCTTGTCCATTCGTTGTTGATGCGTTTTGTTATTTGATTTTGCCATGTGATTATGGACTCTCCGAATTGATTTTCCTCTGAGTTCAATATTTTTGTGATTTTACTTTTTTCTGTCATGTTTATACAGTTTAAGTTGCTGGATCCCAGTTATTGTTATATTAACTTATTATGTATATTAGGATTGCTCATTCTATTTTTTTCATTAACACAGATAAATATATGTGCTTTTTTATGTTTCTTAATCATATTTAAGGTTTGTATGAGATGTATTTGTTATATAATGAAATATTATTTACACTTAATTACCAATCTGAACACATTTTAAATTGTAATGTTGTGTTTCTGTTGTGTAGTAGTTAGATTATTTTGATAACTATTGATAAAGGTTTTGAAAACTATTGATAAAGATTTTGAAAACTATTGATAAAGATTTTGATCACTTATAATAGACTTTCCTCTTTATGAGTTTTCGTCGGGGTTCATTGTTTATATTTAATTGTTTCTATGTATATGTTGCCTGTCGTTTGTTTTTTGTTGCACTTGTTCTGTTGTTTCGTGTTTTCCTCTTATAGTTGATGTGTTTACCTCAGTTTTAGTTTGTAGCCCGGGTTTGTTTTTTTTTCTCAATCGATTTATGAATTTGGAACAGCGGTATACTAGAGTTGCCTTCATTTATTTCATTTACAGTACTGGTTGTGCAGCGTATGATGACCTTAGTTCTGATTCAGAGTATTTATTTTATCAGTTAATGGTAATACCATCGGTAAGTACAGCGTACAATGACCTCCGTTGTAATTCAGTGTATTTATTTTATAAGTTAATAGTTATACCATCGGTAAGTACAGCGTACGATGACCTTAGTTCTAATGTTCTAATTGAGAGTATTTATTTTATCAGAGATGAATTGGCATTGTTCTCTTATAATTGATAAGTTATTCATATATGAGAAAACCTACTTTATTTTCATAGTTTCTTTGAAATATTTTGACAGTCAACATGTAAACAAAAACACAGTATTCTCGACTTATGTTATGATATCTAATAAATCTGACTATGAACAGACAAACGTGAATCGCAAATAACAACATCTTCTGCTTAACCTGCATCACCCCGTGTGATCATACCTGCATCATACGCTTTTCAAGTGTTAGCCAATAACTATGACAAACAATGAATCATATAAGTGTAGAAAGTTATCAAGTTGTATGGAATGGATTTTGATTTTAAAATCTCCATTCAACATAATCATATACGGTTAATACAATTACACAGGAGACATTTATCACAAAATCTGTACCTGTTGATTGCAGGGAACATTTTGAACTTTGACTGTGATGTGACTTTTCTTTACCCGAATCTTTGATGACAGTGAATTGACTTTTATCATGTCAAGCGAAAGATGCAATCTTTTCTTTCAATATTGGAAATTTTTGTCAATCATTTTCTTATATCAAATAGTTTCCATTGCATAAACTTGGCATTCCAATCATTTTTGAAAAACTGAGACTGATGTTAAAATATATCTTCAGGTGTTAGAGTTCATACTCTTGTCCTTCATGATTACAAGACAAACGAAATGGTTAGACAAATGTTGGTCAAGACCTGGTATATTGTAGTAAGTATATGGTAGACAAATTTTGGTCCAGACAAGGTATACTGTAGTAAGTATATGGTAGACAAATGTTGGTCCAGACGAGGTATACTGTAGTAGTTTATTAGTTAGATAAGTATTGGTCAAAACAGGGTTTACTATAGCAAGTAACATGTTGAGACAAATGATGGTCAAGCCCTGATTAATATGAAAATAAAAAAGATGTGATATGATTGCCAATTAGACAACTCTCCACAAGAGACAAATAACACAGACGTTAAAAAATCACCAAACGGCCTTTAACCATGAGTAAACCTCATACCACAAAGGCACAGATAGGACGTTGAAGGATATTTAAAACATCCCTACTACAAAACAGACATACATGTACTCGCAGTTACTGACAGCTACATGTAGTTCAAAGCCAATAATAACAAATACAAAAATCATGAAACAAGGACTTAAGTATCAATCCACACACATCCACCATCCAATGGATTTAGTGTAAAGGCGTCATTAACGGTCAGAAAGAAAAACACATGACCTTGTGCAATACCAGAATACAGGTATTGACAGATTGTAGAATGTTTTGTATATAATAATAATATTAATTTGGTTTTGATCAACTGATAACAAAATCAATATGTATACAAACAAAATTAATATTATAAGATATAATTACATTGTTCAATTGTTAACCTTCATGAAGAAGTTGTTTTCAGAAGATAGATTAGTTTACCCGGATCGTTTCTAAATTTCAGGGCTCGGTAAACAGCATCTTTATAAAAACAAGGACGAGCTCCACGATTGAAATACGTTTTCTTCAGACACACATCTGCTGTTAAAACGAACGTTGCAAAAGATGTTTGCACTATTTTGAAGGGAAAAAAAATCTTACCCAATATTTTTAATATATCATGCTTTTTCTTCAATAAAATGTCCTGCTACATCTTGTTGTTATGTTCTGTGAAATTTTATTTCTTTTCTATTTCAGCCCAATGGATATATACGAAATGAAGAACAGAATATCTTTTATCGCTGCATTTGGTGCTATTTCCTTTCTGTTCTATGAAGTTATATTGAACAGTAGATATATATTTCCTTTTACTGGACATTTGGGTGTCCGATGTAAGTTTCATAAATCAATGTATCTTCATTTATATATAATACAACACAAAAATAAAACAAAAAAGGTAAGAGTACATAAACACATATATCTCTATTCAATAAACATTTCGGATTACAGTTATCCTTCATGAGTTTGAAGGGAAAATTTCTTATGATTTTCTGTTGCTTTTATTTAGGACGAGGCTCTGTATGTATAAATTCTAAACGAAACACCACATCAAGCCGATGTTGTTAGCACTTGATGTTTTTTAATATCTCGTCTGGTATATCAATGTTCATTTAGGATACGTGGTACCGAAAAGATCAAACCATTTTTTCTTAAAACGCCCTACCAATCAGGATAGAAACATCGAAAGTGGTTATATTTAAAACTGTCTTTGTCCTTGAGGGAATGTGGTATTGATGGCAGATCTTTAATTATGTGTACCAAATGTATGCCTGTAATTCTTTGTAACTAGTTACTGATCAAAACTGAGAGATAGATGACACCAAAGGGATATCAAAACTGAGAGATAGATGACACCAACGGGATATCAAAACTGAGAGATAGATGACACCAAAGGGATATCAAAACTGAGATATAGATGACACCAAAGGGATATCAAAACTGAGAGATAGATGACACCAAAGGGATATCAAAACTGGAGATAGGTGACACAAAAGGGATATCAAAACTGAGAGATAGATGACACCAAAGGGATATCAAAACTGAGAGATAGATGACACCAAAGGGATATCAAAACTGAGAGATAGATGACACCAAAGGGATATCAAAACTGAGAGATAGGTGATACCAAAGGGATATCAAAACTGAGAGATAGATGACACCAAAGGGATATCAAAACTCAAAGGTCAATGTCGCGTTGTTGGAATAATACATAACAAATGAACAAGTTCCCAATTTGAAAGCTGAAATCATCTCTTTTGTCGTTAAAACAGGTTATCAATGGACCTTTTTTGTCATTTTTTTTACGCAACTTACGATATGAGAAAGATTTAACTGTATCTGTTGTGTACTTTATTTCAAGTCCAGTAAAATAATGCGTTGGAAATGCCAGTTATTGAAGACCGTATGTTGACATTTAAAACTGCAGCGTATGTGTGTACTTTTGTATTTGTGTGCGTATTAGTCGTTGGAACCTTTGTCATATAGTATACTCAAAATAAGTGCACGTGTATTTGATATTTTGTGTTTAATGTTTATTAACATTCGTGTATTAATTATTATCGCTCTTTTACGATGCCTGTACCAGGTCATGAATATAACAGTTGTTGTCCATTCGTTTGATGTGATTTGTTATATGATTTTGCCATGTGATTAGGGACTTTTCGATTGAATTTTCCTCAGAGTTCAGTATTTTAGTGATTTTACTTTTTACGAAATTTTCCTTTGATCTTGCTGACTGATAATTTTCTTTCTTAGCGAAGTCGAATGATATGAAAGTTATCTCTAGAAAATAAGGACACACGTGCCCGTTATCATGAAGTTAACAACGTCGTCATACTTAAAATAGCAATAAACAGATTATCATTGGTCATCTTAACTCGATTGCCTTTCTCGCTTTCGCCTTATCTCGTTGAGAAGATGAACGATAATGTATAATTATAATATTGTCAAACAATTAATCCATAAAAAATATTATTGTATAACATTTTTTTTTTTGTATTTTAGTTTTTGTGATATTATTCTCAGTAGTGTGCTATGGGTTCATCTATTTCCCAATATTTGCGGCATTAACCTTGAAATCCCCGATTGGATACGCCATTGGATCATTACATGTTTGGGTGTTTACATATAAAGCTTATGATGATACATTTGGATGTGCTTCCAAAATAGACAGTGTAAGTATGAAGTGGTATTGTTCAAAGCAAACGGAAAGAAATTATAACTGTTTTGTTCAATGATGAAATGAAATGAATTTGTGATAGAAATAGACATAGCAATCTTATTTTGATTCGGCATAGCATAAAACACAATGCATGGTGAGTTTGTCGCAAAGTGTATACAAAAAAAATAAAAAACGAATCATGCACAAATAAACCATGCAATTTGATAAAGCCAAACAACAACTTTTCAAATTAGACTTTATAATTTTTTGTTGACCGTTGTTTTATGTCTATTTCTCAACTTTATTCCTATATTAATTATTGCATCTAATATTCATAGCAGTAGGATATTCCTAGATATGACCCTTGCATCTAGGTGTAACATTGGATTTGTATAACAGGTGATCTACGCAAAGCATTACATTCTTACTGTTTGCACACATGATCTCGCTCTGTTAGAAGCGTATGACAGTCCGATCACTTTTCACTGCTGTGTTTGTATGATTCATAAGACTTGTGATTTTATTTAACTTTGATACACCACTGTACCATAGGTTTTGTGTTCAGCAACAAATAACACACCAAAATTCGGGATTATAATATGTAATACTGTATGCATACCATGTTGCAAACTAATTGTTAGGTTTGAAGGAAGACAGTTTACCACACGCGAATTTTTTATCTTATTCCTTGTAATAATACGAAACTCTTATGCAAATTCAAAAAGGTGAAGTTCATAAAAAGGGACTTGATCAAACGCTATCAATCAACGGAAATATTGAAAAACAACCATCATATTTCTGATATATTTATGACTTGGCACAGACATTTTACGACAAAAAAGTTGGTTAAGCCTAATTTGATAACTTGTTAAAACACCCACTTGTATTACAGGATATGGTTCCCTTCTATTGACAAATTTGGTGAGAAACTAAAACAGACGTGTTTTTCTCTTCGACTCATTGGATATCATACTACATCTCCTTATTTTTTAAATTAATAGGTTGATGTAACAATAATTGTGATCCAATAGCCTAAACTGTCACGGTAAACATACGTCATAGATTTACACACTAAACTGACTAAATGACAAGTGGGACCTACCAATTTGACGGTATCTGACTAGACATCAGATGATCGATGATAGTTGCATGACATCAAGTTCTAGGGATGAGCAACTAACAAGAGACGACGTTTGTGGTTGTATATAATCAAATGGCCTAAATGCTTATTACACAGTGACAAAAAACTACAATTATCGGTCTCATGATAATTTTAATTTAATTTAAAGAATAAATAAAAATTATCGCTTTTTCAGTTGGACCAGTTTTTGGTTGTGTTAAGAGACTGGCCTAAACTTCTTGCAATATCATATTTAGCAATCGCAATGCCTGTTCGATTTTTAATTTCTGTGAAATTGTTCCCTCACATACCAATGATAAATCCCAGAGAAAATACAGTTGGACCTATGAAAGATGAATTGGAGAAAATTCGATGTTCATTTCAAGGAAGACATATTCGTAAAATATTAGATCCACCTGTTGAAACTGTTGAAGAAGATAAGTAAGTTCTTGTTTGTGTCGAGTATGTCTTTATTATTACACATGATCGATTTGAGTATAGGAAACAATTTATTGACATATTAGAACATATTTAATTAGTCACGCTGGGTAAAGAATCGGTACCAATATGGTATATAACAGAAATGTCGTATGCTATAAAAATAGATACACTATCTAAAATTGTGGCATTAATGAAAAAGACATGGGATTGAACACAAATGAGACAGCAAATCCAACGAAGCAAGCTTTAAGATAGACTGCCAAATTACATAGTAGTCAGCATACATGTATGGTTGTCCAATCGTCTTAATCTAGATCAGTTGTTAATAAATCTAACAGAGACTATCAATTTAGATATTAAAGCAATACAAAAGCAATGCTTTTCACGAAACACTTGTCCTTGTTATTGCTATAAGTTGATATATAGTCAACGGCAGGGAGGAATTCCAACAAAAGATTATTACAATCAAGAAAACTGATTTAATAACTAGTATATAGAGAACATTTTGTTTAAGAGTTATTGATGGCTGCAGAGGGAAGATGTTTATTTGCTGTGAAGATCTCCTGAAGCCATGGATATACAGAAATAATCCAGGTAAGCAAGCTTGAAAAGGTGAATTTTATAATTACATTTAGGTAAACATTCAATCCGTCAAAGTCTATTGAATTTAAATACATCAAATTAAAAGCAATGTCTTCTCCTGTCTTGTCCTGTCTCCAATCAGTCAAAGTCTGTTGAATTTATATATATATATATACAACTCGTCTAAACATCAACCCAACAATGTTAGATCTGTAAATTTGCTTTCGCAAATTTTTGGTTCTTCCCTCGCCGGGATTCGAACCCATGCTACTGTGATATCGTGACACCAAATCGCCTGCACTGCAGCCGTCCCGCTAGACCACACGACCACCTGGGCTCTCAAAAAAAGAGCTTTCGGTGGGCATGTGTTACCTTTCCACGTCAGTTTTAATCTAGCGGCGTACTACAGTACATGATATGTAAGGCATGAAGATGTTATTGTTACAGATCAGCTAAATTATCTATAGTAAAGGATCCTACAAATTAATGTAAGATACAGTCACAGAAAATAATTATATTCATAAGTACGTCTGAGTCAGTGACAACCCTACAACAGATGTATCCATCGGATCGCCATCAATGATGGTGATACATGGCTGTGTACATAATGTATATACAACTCGTCTAAACATCAACCCAACAATGTTAGATCTGTAAATTTGCTTTCGCAAATTTTTGGTTCTTCACTCGCCGGGATTCGAGCCCATGCTACTGTGATATCGTGACACCAAATCGCCTGCACTGCAGCCGTCCCGCTAGACCACACGACCACCTGGGCTTATATATATATATCAATGAAAGAATATATTTCAGTCAGAATATTGGGGAGCGACATTTGTTTTTGAATAATTGGATAATGTTCGTAATTTTTTTTTTCAGAATTCAAATACTCTGCAAGAATTTTATCCGTTTATTTTGTATGCTTTATTCTTATTTATAAGGTACGTAACATTGTATATAAGGGAGAGAGAATAATTAAAAAATGGATCAATTTAAAAATATTGAAAGAATCTTTAAATTCAGTATTTCGGAGTTTTACTTTTTTTTTTTATAAAATCTCAATTGAAAATTTGGAATATTTGTTGATGCAAATTAAGCCATTGATTGTCTACGTATAATTTGTTTTTATATCCTACACAAATATTTTCATCGAAAAAAGAACATACGGTATGGTAACCTCTGAAAACATATACTTCACAAATATAGTAAAACAATAAATATTTACTGTACATATCATCACCATTTTGAACAATTCATATTTTACTTTTATTGTAGATATCTGCAGAGTTTCTCTTTTTTCTGGTTCCCCTATTTGATTATTTGTTGTTGTATATAGCAGCAATCATGGAGTATATAGGATGGTACCCTAGTATTTATGACACGCCAGATATAGAATCAGCAAGAACTCTACTGTATATTGTATACTACTCTGTTGACTCTATGAAAAGTACGTCAATGTAATTTTTAAATAAATCTTATTTCCATACTTTCATAACTTAGCGCAGTTCATATTCATTTGGTTGCTGTATGTAGTGTTTATTTGTAAAAGCAAGCTAAGTTTTATAGTTTTAATTATCTTTTTATTTACTGAATTTATTTTTTTTATAATGGTTAAAGGAATCGACTGTAAGTTATCAGTAGTTTACAATTGATATCTATTAAAACAAATTCAATTATTATTTGAATAATCTTCATATAAGTTTTTAGCTGAGTTTAACTGCTTTTTTGTTTTGTTTTCAGTATGTTTCATTTGTGCCTGTGTCATTGAAGTATTACTGTCTTGTATGATAATTTTCCACATGATATCTTCCTACAGGTAAAGGATTTAACTTCTATTAATGGATACAGTTTTCTGTCTTTTTTGCTTGATTGCTGGTTTATTTAATACCGTGTTGTGTCTAAGTTTGGATTATTTTTACGAGAGAACAAGAGGTTTGAAAAATTATTTCCATATATATTGCAATTGGAATGTTTAACTTGAAACATTTGTTTACTGTAATGAAATTTGAGAGAAAAAAATTCAAAGGAAAATCTTTGAAATATTTTCATTACACATATCTGTCAAATTGAAATTTTTTTCAATGTTATACATTCTTTTTGTAAAGCAAGGTTTTACGTTTTTTCCTTAAAAAATTAATTGAAATAGTATGTTGTTCTCTTTAGGAAGAATCTTATTGGATTATATAAAGGATCCAAAATACACATACCTCCACGATCAGAGAAAAGTAACCCAAGTATAATGGTAAAATATAAGAAGCTATAGAAATGAAAACAATGTCCCTCTTTTATAGGAATTGAGGGATTTGCACGTATTACTTTTTTAACTCTTTTACAAAGATATGACATATGGAGTTCAGCATACAGGTATACTAGTATGTCGACATCTCAATTTGGTCCTTCTATGTATACTAGAAGAGATTGCGATTACTGATACAATGTAACGAATGGATTTTTACCACTGAGTTCATTAACCGTCAAATTTGGTAAAATTTCAGTTAATGCAATGATTCATAGTCATTTACAATAAAATTAACGGTACCAATTTTCTTGCACCAGATACAAAATATTAGGAAAACCTACTGCGTTTAAAAAGATTTCGGCACAGAACATTTTTTCAATAAGACTTAGAATAATTGGTCATAATTACATTTATTATGTGAATATGTTAACAAGCTCTGTTACGTACGAATACCTTTACTTGATAGATATAAGAAGATGTGGTATGAGTATGAGTGCCAATGAGACAACTTTCCATCAAAGTCAACATGTATATTTAGGGCGGAATAAGATTTTTAAGTTTTTCTGTATCTTTGACAATATCTTTTCGAAATTCGACATTCGACATTCAAATACTTATATTGGCAAACAAAATAAAAGTACTAGTATTACAAAAGAACTAAATAAGTTTGAATAAGACTTATGGATATAGCTTGCCCGCTCTCTATTAAACTATATTATAAACGAGTCATTACAATCATTTAGACAATAAAGTAAGAAACATTGAATATAGGCCTCATTTCTATTGTAGCGGTTTACTTTCGTTTTCGCCTGGTATCCGTTGAATATATTTTCTTTATAAATTCTTTATGAATAAACATTTCAAGTTACTAGTATAAGAAAAAATAATGCATTATGAAATGTTTCATATTCGTATTAAAACTAATGTGAAATAACTTGAATGTCCTTACTGTTTTTGCACTTGAAATGTTGTAGGTTGGAACAATGAGGTACACAGGATATCAAGTTGGGTATATATTGTGGGGTAAGTACATCAAAAATGAAATACCTTCTTTATTTTATCAGCAAAAGTTAAAAAATAAGATGGGGTCAAATTAGTATTTTCAAAGACTAACTTATATGCGGAAAGGAGGAAAATGAACAAACACCAAGTAGACAACCATTGCATTATTACATTGTTATGTCCTATTGCATTATACATCTAAAAGGGATGAGAGATACCAGAAAGAGACACACACTCACAAATCGAAAGCAAACTGACAACACCATGGCTAAAAAAAGAAAAAAGACAAATTAACAAACAATAGTACACAAAACACAACATAAAAAATTAAAGATTAAACAACACATTATCTTTGTTTTACGATGATTCAAGAATGATACGAAATATAGGTTACAATAATAGACTGAATTGTTCGAATTGACCCCCACGATAACCAAACTTTTCACCACTGTGTAATTCTTTAAGACTCTTGAGTTCAAAGTGTCACATGAAGACTTACAATGTTGATAAATAAATTTTGAAATGTAATCATAGCTAATTATTTTCGTCCCTTTGAATTATTTTGTTGGATATCTTATGCAATAGTCAATATTCTTTTTTGTGTTATGTTGTTTAATAGATCTTATACAGTGGTCAATATTCTTTCTTGTTTTCTATTGTAGGATATCTTATACAGTGGTCAATATTCTTTCTTGTTTTTTTATTGTAGGATATCTTATACAGTGGTCAATATTCTTTCTGATTTTCAACGTTATCGCCTTAATAATTAATTTATACAGAATTGGAGCTGCAGATTTTATAACTAATCTTATAAAACAGTTATGGTAAGATTGTGCAAATAAACTCATCATAGATACCGGGACTAAATTTAGTATATACGCCAGACGCTCGTTTCGTCTATTAAGTTGACTATGAATAATTGTATCACAAAAACGCTGAACTCCGAGGAAAATTCAAAACGAAAAGTCCCTAATTAAATGACAAAATCAAAAGCTCAAACAAATAAAAAAAAATGATAAAAACCTGGCATCTTCCTGACTTGGTACAGGTATTTTCTCATGTAGAAAATGGTGGGCTAAACCTGGTTGTATAGCTAGCTAAACCTCTCACTTGTATGACAGTCGCATCAAATGTCATCATATGTACAACGATGTGTGAACAAAACAAACAGACATAATAGGTAAAAATGTCAAAAATACAGCAGTCAACATTGTGTAACAATCCAAATCACCAAACACTATGTGTGTGCTTACTAGCAAACTGATTAATTAAGAAATGAGACTCTTCAAAATTGATAAACTATGACAGGTCCTAAATTCATTTGGATTTGATTATTTTTTTAGCTACCCCACTACGGACCCTTATGAGATAATTTTTATTTTCCTATATTTTGTAGATCTCTTTACTATGAATTCAAAAATACAACGATAAAAGAAAAGTCAATAGGCTTGTTTTTCTCTCAAAGGAAGCGAAATACCTATTTTCCAAGATGCATTCCACGAAAAAGAAACCCTAAAAACACGAACAGTTATCACTGTACTTTAATAATTATAAGAAAATGTGGTATGGTTGCCAATGAGACAACTTCCCATCAAAGTTCAAAAAATGAAGTGGATGTAAATCATTATAGGCCTCCGTAAGTGAGAAATATATCCTTTGTTTACCCCTTGTTTGACGTGTTTGAGCTTTTGATTTTGCCATTTGATAAGGGACATTCTGCTTTGAATTGTTTTAGAGTTCGGTATTTTTGTTATTTTACTTTTAACGGGTTTAAATATATCTTTTTTAGAACCTAGCCCTCCCCTTATATACTTGATCATGTGAATTACAAAATTTACAGAACGTATAAGATAAAAATCTGATTACAAAATCATTTACCTCTATAGTGCCAATAAAATATTCAAAAATAGCCCCTGGTATTATGATAAAATTAGATACAAGGCGTGCGATATGTCTGTTTTGTCTGCAACTTGTACATCAACGGTGCTGGAACCAAATCAGTTAGAGAACGAAATCTCTCACATGTTAGTACCAAATATGAGGCAATAAATGTATAGGAATTGAACATTAAATCATTTAAGTAATTTATGAACATTTATTTCAGTATAAAAAGGTGAAATAGTTTCCAAGTTACATCGAAAAGAAAGGACGTCCATGGAACGTGAAAATACTAAACGCTCGACTAAATAAACCAACAAAACGAATGGAAAAAAATAGATAATATCGTGTCAAGGAGTTGTTTTTAATAATGAAAGCAATCTAAAAGAACATATGCTGGTATAAAAATTACTAGGATCACGAACATACACAATTATCAGACGAGGATTTGGGTTTATATAAATGAGACACCAGCGCAGCAAATTAAAACATCTGATGAATGTTGTACGTTAAATAAAGTAACGGCAATCTTCCGTATCATATATCAACCTCTTAATCGCCCCAGTGTCGATACATTTAAGAGGGTGTCTATGGAAAAACCAGGCAGTGGATGGCACATGACAGTTAAATTTTGTTTTTCTATTAACTGCAACAAGGAGAGAAAGAATACATAGAATGCACTGAAAATTCATTAAAAAGGGGAGATAACTCTTCATTTTGTACACAGTTTTGTTGCGTTGTTAGTGAACTTTAAAATCATTTTCTGAGCCATCCACTGTTGATTCAAAAATATCATTGACATATATCTCCTTTGTATGATATAAACATTGCATTGGAACCAAAAATTAAGTGGGAAAAAAATTATGTTGTGCCACCCATATCATAGGATTTGCCTGATATTTACTTGGACAGCCTCTTAAATGTATTTAACACCGACTGATAAAAATATGCTACCAAATTCCTCAATTTGATTTATCCAGACTTCTTCCTTGACAATGTAATATCATCATATTTCTATTGTTAGGCCAGCACCAATAACAGCTTTAGCATTAAACTTGATCCAGATACTCCTGGCAAAGTTTGTGTTTTTACAGGAAAGAGGAAACCTTCTGGCGATAGATAATAGGTAATGAATGATGTACATGTTTATAGGTAAAGGATGATATACATGTACATACAATGCGTGGAATTGTGTAAAGTTAAGTCAAATTTATTTAAAAAGATGTTGTTCTTTCGAATAAGTAAGATTGGTTTACAATGTCGATACAACGGGGTATCTTTTTTTAAACTCTTTTGGCTGTGTTTATATACTTCATTATTGAAGACTATGATACATTGGTTTCACGGCATGCAGATTTTACTTTGGAGAGTAAAAATTAAATAAATAGTGCAACTAAAATTAAACCTACAAATGTGATGATAAAAATAAATGTTCACAACGTCACAGGTAACATAGGTTAGCAATAATGATCAACAAAAACAATCAAATACCATCAATATTGGTTCTTAAGTATCTGAATGATTATCCAATTTTATTGATTTAATTTTGTCATTCTATATGCATTTCTTTTAACTTCTAATGCTCTATAAACGAAATAATTGATAATAATAGCACAAAGGACTAAGCGTTTATTTGCTATTAAAATAAAATTCTGAAATAAAGACCAATTCGAACTCACTTCTATTTCAGACGAGGATTTTTCTTTTTAACCTATTTTGTTTTCTTCTACAACACCTTTTTGGGGGTAGTGTCATGTCTCCTTCGGATAATCAAAGCGATTGTGATTGGTGCGTTATTCCTGGGACGCCTTGATCATAGTACACTACCGCGAAGGTTCCAACTTATGGATCCAGGTAAAAATATGATACATGTATATGAAGTTGAATCTTCTCCCTGTAAAAAAATTAACAGATATATTTAAATGTCTCAAGCAAAGTGTGTATGTAAACCAAAGTTGTTTAAGTATGTGAAAAATCGAAAAGAAGTTTTTGTGTTTTATATAGTATAAATATCTGATCATTTAACGCTATGTTTTCTTCTACCTTTTCCTTGTCAAGAGTTATCTTTTATCGTAACTTCATGGTTTTGATTAATTCATTTTGTCACATTTTAGGAAGTTTGGAGTTGATTACATATCTAGTCTCGGTTAAAGCCATGAATACATTTTTATTTTAAAGCGTGCCAAAGTTAAGGCGCCGATCTATTGCTGAGTTGTTGTCTGTTTGATGTACGTCCTGCATCACCTTCTCTGTATTTTGTCGTCCGTTGTCTCCTATCACCTTTTATAGAAATCGCTTCCTATGAAATTACTGGGCCGAATTGAACGACACTCAGTCATAATCGTATAAGGAGTATCTAGTTTAAACAAATATGTCTGATCATCCCGCTTGTTATCGCTCATATCCATCAATGATAGAAATAAAACATAATACAAAGGAAGTTATTAACCATCAAAGAAAAAGAATATATAACCAGGTAGAAATGTTCTGAATTATCTACATATCGTCCATTTTTACACAACTGTCATGAAGACTTCTTATATGAGTTATTGCCCTGAAATGACAATACTTTTCAATAAAATTGAGAATGGAAATGGAGAATGTGTCGAAAAGACAACAACCCGACCATAGAGCAGACAACAGCAGAAGGTCACCAACAGGTCGTCAATGCAACGAGAAATTCCCGCACCCGGAGGCGTCCTTCAGCTGGCCCCTAAACAAATATATACTAGTTCAGTGATAATGAACGCCATACTAAACTCCAAATTGTACACAAGAAACTAAAAGTTAAAATAATAAAAGACTAACAAAGGCCAGAGGCTTCTGACTTGGTACAGGCGCAAATATGCGGCGGGGTTAAACATGTTTGTGAACCCTCCCCCTATACATCTAGCCAATGCAAAAAAGTAAACACATAACAATACGCACATTAAAATTCAGTTCAAGTTTGACAATTATCTTTAAAACTTTAATCGATAAAGAGAAACTGTATACACTAATGATCAGTAGGACCCGCTCTACAAATAAAAGTAAATAAAGCACATTGACTCCTCATAGGAGTTACTGCCTTGAAAGACGATTTTATTTCCCATTTATAATAGAGATTTTTTTAAACTAAATGGGAAAGAGAGGAACTGTTAATAGCAAATACGATAACGATACAAGATTTAAGTCGTGCATATTATAATAATTTGAATAACTTTTGTCGTACAAAGAAATCTGTACATTGGTTATTAGAATAATTATGCACTTTATTGTCAGGATTTGATGCCTATGTTGGATTCATGCATATGGAGAACGCTCATTTCAATCCTATAGTGCTAACGTTTCTGTCTCTGTTGAAAAGGAAGACAGATAGTGACACTAAAAACAAGAAAGGGATTGAAAATGGTAAGTCTGTACTATTTATATGCATATTTAACATATTTTTAACAATTGTTCTGATGTATGTAAAACAAAAAGTGTCTTGGTTTGAACAGAAAAACATGCTGAAACGAATAGTGTCCCGGTAAGAACAAAACAAAATGCTACAATAAAATAGTGTCCAGGTATGAACAGACAACATACTCAAACAAATTCTAGTAGGTTCCAGTTATAAACAAAGAAATATGCTCTTACAAATAGTATCCAGTTATGACCAGAAAAATATGCTACTGTATGTCAACAGAAAATTTAAGGGTTAAAACTGCAATAAAAATGATAACAACAACATCGATAAATAAACCATTATGACTTATTTGTCAATTCTTAAATTTGTATTGTAGAACTTTATGACGTCAAATACAACATGAAAGGTCACCCTCATAGATTAGCCATCCGTAGATGGCAGCTTTCATGTATGTTGCATTATAATCCTCAACTACGCATAATGAGAAAACAGTATTTATCTAACCTTCGACCTAGTAAAGCTGGTATTGTTACGTCAAAAAATGAAGTCAAAGACAAACCTTCTGTGTCAGTGGTATGTATTAAAATAATTGTTTTGAAATTATAGTGAAAATGTAAAAATGTAAAAATCTGAATGAAAAACGAAAAACACTTATGAACCACATCAACAAAAAACAACTACTGAACATCAGATTCTTGACTTAGGACAGGTGGAAACAAATGCAGCGGGTTTAAACGTTTTACTATGTACCAACCTTCGCGCTTATCTGAAAAAATAGTATAACATTACAATATAAAGAAGACGCACTATAAAATATCAATTGATATAGCTATAACTCAATCAAAAGACATGTTAACGCAAATGAACACATACACTAAACGACTACATTTGATATATGACACAATGTAAAAACAAAATCATTCAAATAAGGGGTTATATGTTTAACAATTTTGAATAAAAAATAAATAGAAAAAAATGCCGCCACATAGAATATATGTTTATGTCACTACTTCAACTTTCAAAATATTTGTCTAAGTACGTGTACCTTTGTATTGAACATATAGACATTTATCTATTTTATTTACTTTATTTGCAGACAATTCCAGGAAAAGACGTGCAAATGAAAGTTTGAACCCAGATAAATGCTTTTTATCAGCAGCCATTTTACTGAAACTTGTATAACATTTAGTGAACATATCAAAATAAACAGAAAAATGTATATAAGGGATAGAAAAAGTATCACAATTGCATAAGGCTCACAAAAAGTCGAACTATCGTTTAAACGACAAATCACAGGACTGAACATTGGAATAACGAAAAGTTACACGACTGGACATTAAAATAACGAACGATCACACGATTGAACTTTGGAATACCGAAAAATTACACGCTTAACATTAATACCGAAAAAGTACACGACCGAACATTGTATTACCGAAACATTACACGACTGAACATTGAACTACCGAAAAATTAGACGACTGAACTTTGGAATACCGAAAAATTACACGCCTGTAAAATGCCTGTACCAAATCAGGAATATGACAGTTGTTATCCATTCGTTCGATGTGTTTGAACTTTTGATTTTGCTATTTGACTACGGACTTTCCGTTTTGGATATTGCTTTGTTTCATACACAACAATGGTCAATGTAGACACATGGACCTTTACTTAGGGAGTGGTTTCATACACAAGAATGGTCAATGTAGACACATGAACCTTTACTTAGGGAGTGGTTTCATACACAAGAATGGTCAATGTAGACACATGGACCTTTACTTAGGGAGTGGTTTCATACACAACAATGGTCAATGTAGACACATGGACCTTTACTTAGGGAGTGGTTTCATACACAACAATGGTCAATGTAGACACATGGACCTTTACTTAGGGAGTGGTTTCATACACAAGAATGGTCAATGTAGACACATGGACCTTTACTTAGGGAGTGGTTTCATACACAAGAATGGTCAATGTAGACACATGGACCTTTACTTAGGGAGTGGTTTCATACACAACAATGGTCAATGTAGACACATGGACCTTTACTTAGGGAGTGGTTTCATACACAACAATGGTCAATGTAGACACATGAACCTTTACTTAGGGAGTGGTTTCATACACAACAATGGTCAATGTAGACACATGGACCTTTACTTAGGGAGTGGTTTCATACACAACAATGGTCAATGTAGACACATGGACCTTTACTTAGGGAGTGGTTTCATACACAACAATGGTCAATGTAGACACATGGACCTTTACTTAGGGAGTGGTTTCATACACAACAATGGTCAATGTAGACACATGGACCTTTACTTAGGGAGTGGTTTCATACACAACAATGGTCAATGTAGACACATGGACCTTTACTTAGGGAGTGGTTTCATACACAACAATGGTCAATGTAGACACATGAACCTTTACTTAGGGAGTGGTTTCATACACAAGAATGGTCAATGTAGACACATGAACCTTTACTTAGGGAGTGGTTTCATACACAAGAATGGTCAATGTAGACACATGAACCTTTACTTAGGGAGTGGTTTCATACACAAGAATGGTCAATGTAGACACATGAACCTTTACTTAGGGAGTGGTTTCATACACAAGAATGGTCAATGTAGACACATGGACCTTTACTTAGGGAGTGGTTTCATACACAACAATGGTCAATGTAGACACATGAACCTTTACTTAGGGAGTGATGAATCGTGCTTAGTAAAAAGTCTGTCTGATACAAGCAAACACTTTCTGAAACTGACATTATAAAAAGAAGGGCGAAAGATACCAAAGGGACATGCATATTCATATGTAAAAAAACAAAGAGACATCGCTTTGGCTAAAAAGAAAAAAGACAAATAGACAAACAATAGTATGTACACAAAACAAAACATAAAAAACTAAAGACTGAGCAACACGAATCCCATTGAAAACTTGGGGTGATCTCAGGTGCTTCGGACGGGTAGGCATATCCTGTTCCTCTTGTGGCATCCGTCTTGTTGTTCGTCATGATCATGTTATTTCAAACCTGGTTATCAATAAAAGCAAGTAGTATACCGCTGTTAGAAATTCATAAACCGATTGAGAAAAATAATCCGGGTTACAAAAGAGGAGAACTACGACACAACAGAAACACAACATTTAAATGTAGCACACACAGAAGTGAACTATAATATAACAATGGCCATTTTCCTGGCTTGGTACAGGATATTTTAAGAAAACAAAATGGTGGTTTGAACCTGGTTTTGTGGAATGCCAAACCTCCAGCTTTTATGGCAATATAACATTCAAATGACAACGTATAAAATGACAACATATAAGTCTTATTCGGTAAGTCACGTAGACGGATATTTTATAACGGTAAACCAACTCTTGATAACTTCCGTAAAAAATACGAATGGATGACTCAAATTTCACTACTTGAACTAGTTTTAAAGCTGTATTGTATGCAGCAATCCTCTATCACGGAAATCATCTTAATACAAGCCCTAGCATATCGTATCAACTGGGAGATGTGTACTACGTATGCATGCCCTGCTGGAATGTTGCTACATGAAAAAAGAAAATTCACAAATGGGAAGTTGAAATCATGTCTTTTGTCATCAAGTTTTGTTTTTAACTAATTGTCGATTTCTAGATGTTATTCAAGATATGAGTCAGACTTAACTCTATCTGTTGTATCCTTTATCTCAATTGCGATAGGTTATATTCGAATCATTATAGCAGAAATCAAAGTTAAAGGATACAACTTACTTCTGTTCTTTCTTCCTTAGTAGCTTCCCTTTTGAAGTTACTCTCATATAAGTATCCTCACACTTTCACCACGCTGCAACGACCTTAAAAATTGTGGAAAAACAATTGGAAGTCGTTGAAAGATTGTAGAAAGCCAAGTCTGAACAATCGTGTAGGTTCACCGAGAACATGCTCAAAACATTCGCAGTGCAGCCGGAGCCAAAAGAATACGTAGTAGAAGCATATATAGGTCGTAGTAAAGATGTAGTGAGGACGTGCCAAGTCTAAATGATCGTGGAGGTTCACGACCAGCCGAGAACATGCTCAAAACATTCGCAGTGCAGACGGGGCCAAAAGAATAAGTAGTAGAAGCATAGGTAGGTCGAGGTAAAGATGTAGTGAGGACGTGCCAAATCTAAATGATCGTGGAGGTTCACGACCAGTCGAGAACATGCTCAAAACATTCGCAGTGCAGACGGGGCCAAACGAGTACGTAGTAGAAGCATAGGTAGGTCGTAGTAAAGATGTAGTGAGGACGTAATCATTATGGACAAAGAAGCATCGTATTGGTAATGTGGTGCAATTAAACCGTTGACAAATATTTCGTTAGACCTCTCTTCAATTTTCTGAAGTTCAGTCTTGTTGGAATCTCGTTCTTAAATTATTTCTAAAAAATAGAGACTAGTGGAAAATATCAATGAATTTCAAAAATGTTATAATCCAACTTTAATCTGTGAAAAAATTGTGCATTTACAATAAGTTTTGAGAAAATAATTTTTCAAATTTTATTGCTAATCAAGTCTTTTTATCCCAAATTTGAAGAAAACGGGTGAGGAGTACAAGAAAAAATTGAAAACAACACGTTAATAATTTCTTGCGTGCGAAGAGCTTTACTGGATTTACCTACATCATGAACGCTCAAAGTCAAACATTTAAAATCCGAAGATATATAAATACCGAAACCGTTGAAGAGCTACGTATATGTCAAAAATACCTAAAATAAATAGCCAAATAAGTATGTCATAATGAAATTATCACAATTTGAAAGATTAATCCTTCTTTCTTTTGGTATCTCATTTATGAAATTTAAAGAATGATGAGTGGAATTACATCAGTTTAAAGATGTCTGATTGGGGATGAAAAATCTTTGTATTGTGCTACCTAAAGGTTTAAATTTATAAAATTTAAAGAAGAATGAGTGGAATTACATCAGTTTAATGATGTCTGATTGGGAATGAAAAATCTTTGTATTGTGCTACCTTAAGATATGATTAAATGAAGAAATCTGGTGACATTTGTGAGATTTTAAATGAACTTGGTTTACAAAACAAATGTTTTCGTTATGTCAATTCAATGATGCAATTCAACCATTTATTGCAAAAACTTTATGTCACATTATTTTTCGTGGAAGGTATAATATGTAATGATATTTTTAGTGTATATGTTTTAATTGTTATATAATATATGTGGTATTTTTTAAAGTGTCTCATAAGTCAGTAATTTGGCTGGGTAGCATTATTTTAGTTGTAATATGTAATTTTTAAAATATTTAATCAAAAATAATACAAATTTAGTTATGTAATTTTTTGATGATGACAAAATCGATATCTGTGCCAATGTCAACAATATTCAAAAGATAATATTTTTCTTATAACTTTGTTTAAAGGTTCATTGAATTTACACATATCACATAGTTTTTTTCCGCGCTTTTAGTAAAATCTTCCCGTTACGTTTAGGATTAAAAATACCGTTTTGATAAGTTTGCTGTAGGTACTGCAAAATTTACGATTCAAATATTAGTATATATGAAGGAATTTAGTAAACAATTTCAATAATTTATGGTATCGAAATCCCTGACAGTGGTGCTTTGATTACGTTCGTTAAAATAAATGACATCACTGCACACAAGGGCATAACGAGCGAGTTTGGTTATATAAACACAGTATGAAGGAGGCAAATGAACATCGCCGTCTAAAAGTTAAAAAAGGGAACATTGAGAAGAGGGAATAAAAATCGTCTCTTTTGTCGTAATAATAAGTATGAAGTTTCCCTTTTCTAATGTAAATGTCCAAGTCTAACTGTCTAAAAAGACAACTACAGTAACTGTTGTTTATTTTAGATTTATTAAAAATATTTTTTAGGGTAAATTTCAGTACTAAATTTAGAAAACTGGATTATTTAACTAAAAAATATCATCAGGATAACAGTAGGTATTGTTGAATGTGTCAACCAAATTTGTTATTGTTTAATATATATATATAAACATTGTGTAACTAGAATTAAAGGGACCATTAATTTTAAGATCAAGAACTAGAACATTTTATTTCACTAGCATGTATTTAAGTTATTATGCATTATAAACTATGAAAATTTAATCCGCATTAACAGTTTAGATTGATTTTAAGTATAATATCTGTTCCTATTTCTACTTACTAATATGTCTTTATGAATAATGTTAAAATTTCCTGTTGGAAACTTCATTCAAATCGAATTTAACATTAATTTAGTTTTAAACGATACCATTTACCGTAATCTAGAACAGTTGAGGTAAGTCAATATATAACAAACTAATATATAATTAAACTTTGGGGGTAAATAACCGGAGATTGTCCTGGTTGCCAGTTTAAGTAAACAACAAATAACGACACAGCAGAACTTACAGACATTGTCTCCAGATGTTCTTCATCAATACAAATTGAATTGAATGATTTCTTTTAACAGTAAAGTTCTAGTCCCTCACTATTTTGATCTGAGCGTCACTGATGAGTCTAGTGTAGACAAAACGCGCGTCTGCTGTATTGAATTATAAGCCTTGTACCTTTGATAACTATCAAAAGTGTTTTTAAATGACAATAATTAAAAAAACATTTCAGTTACAGTCAAGATACAATTATTGCTTATATATTTGTTTAAGACGTATAATATCTATAACAACTAATATTGAAAGAAGATATGGTTAGGATGGCTAGGATCCACCAGACACTAAATGACGTAGACATGTTTTATGTTTGTAGATGTCTCTGTCAATACTCTCAGTACTTTTAGAGTCAGCTATAAACTCGACAGAGTACAACACAAGTACACAAGTCAGGTTAGTACGTTAGTACAGATTTCTGTGTGTAGATGTCTTTATTGATTCTGTTTATACTATTATACTATTAACTACAGCTGTAAACTCGACAGAGTACATCACAAGTACATAAGACAGGTTAGTATACACTTATTTTAGTAGTTTGTTATGGTATAGATATAACTCAACATGCAGACACCTTATACGTTCAGGTATTTCACATCCAATCTTTTATGGTAATATTCTTTACAAAGCACAAAAATGTCAGTATTTATCTCAAAAGCTAACAAAACCTTTAAACAGACTTATTAAAAAGGGATATAGTTACGATACTGTTGTCAGGTCATTAAAGATTGCATATTTTGGCTCTAATATTGATTCACTTATAGGGTCTTTGCATCGGAATTAAACACATTTATTTTAAAACCAGTTGTTTGCCTGACACGGGTTATGTTCTTCCCATATATTTTATTATGGTATAATACTAAATCCCTAACGGGAGAGATTGTGCCTGATATTCATATGATGAAGACATAATCTCTCCATCAGATTAATTGAGGTCTGGAGCTGGCATGTCAGTAACTGCTAGTAGTCTGTTGTTATTTATGTATTTATGTCATTTTGTTTATTTTTTTTTGTTACCTCTTCTACATCGGACTCGGTCTTTTCTACATTGGCTAGAGTTATAGAGGACAAGGCTGAGATCTCAAAAAACATGTTTAACCCCGCCACATTTTTGCGCCTATCCCAAGTCAGGATCCTCTGGCCTTTGTTAGTCTTGTATGATTTATAATTCGGAGTTTTAGTATGATGTCAATTATTACTGAACTAGAATAGATATTTGTTTATGGGCCAGTTGAAGGCCGACTCCGGGTGCGGGGGTTTCTCGTTGCATTGAAAACCAATTGGTGACATTCTGCTGTTGTCTGTTCTATGGTCGGGTTGTTGTCTCTTTGGCACATTCCCCATTTCCATTCTCAATTTTATATTTCATTTTGTTTTAGCAGTTTATTATTCCTGCATGGATTAATTATGAGTCCATAACGAAAATCATTTTAACTTTTAAGCAACTAATAATATGACTGTAAATATTTACATACACAGTATGATATCAGCTTTTCAAATCTTATTGTCAAAAGATGTTTTGATAGGAACAACTTCTCGTCGCACTTGCATTTTTAGCTCACCTGGCCTCCCGTCGTCGTTAACTTTTCAAAAATCTTCTCCTATGAAACTAGTGGGCCAAGTTTTACCACAATCATCATTTGCGTATCTCGTTTAATAAATGTGTCAGGTGATTTGGCAAACCAATCAAATGTTTTTGGTTATTATCCTGAATATTATTAGAGATAGACTAAACTGGAAACAGCAATAATGTTCAGCGAGGTAAGATCTACAAATAAGTCAACAAGACCAAAATTGTCAATTGAATCCATAAGGAGTTATTGCCTTCTAAAGTATTTTTTTAGTTCCATAAATATTTATAATCTTTGCCAAAGATATTCTCCGCTGAAACAACTAACACAAATTTAATCAATCTTGGCCACAATCATTGTTAGGGTTTCCTGTTTAAAATTGTGTCCGTTGACGCTGCCTGATAACCATCATGCCAGACATGGCAAAAAATAGAACATAGGGGTAAAATACAGTTTTTGGCTTATATCTCTGAAAATAAAGCAAAAGTATAACGGTGACATTATTTGATGTATCAATTGTGAATAAAAATATCAGGTGAGCGACACAGGCACATTGGAGCCTCTAGTTAGTAAATGGAGCGGGAACCCAATTATTTCCTCTTTGCTCAAATGAAACTTTATCATATATTGAAGGACAAATTTGTATTCCTTATTTATGACTTCCAAATTTCAATTACAGTAACATTGACTGTGATCCAAAAGAGTTGACTCAAGAAGGACAGTATTTATTTTACCAGCTGATGCTAATACCGTCTGTAAGTACAAATTTTTTTTCCATATCTCATGGAATCTTGACAATTATTTTTTTCTCTTAATTTGCAGAATTTCATTTTCTTTCGTTTTTCCAAGTTAACTGTTTAGTGTCCTAGAAGAACAGCGAATCAAATAGAATTGGGTCTATTTTTTTTATAAATAGGTATTTTAACTTCTAACTGGACATCTAAAAAAAAAGTTACTGTGGAAAAATTAATAAAAATCCAAATTCACCGCGTGCGTCTAAGGCGTGCAGAAGAGATGGAAATGTTCACCACATTTTCCGACCTATAGATAGGACATCATCTGATCACGTCATCATTATGAAGCTCATTCGCGATCAAAAGTTTTTTGCGTTATCTCTCGGAAGAAATTTAAATTCGAAAAAAAGTGTCATAGTCTATTTTTGAATAGCGGATTCGGAAAAAAATCATAAACAGATTACAGATGAAAAGTCAAATGTAATGTGTAAGCGTCCTGATTTTAGTCCACGTTATCATACAAGCAAAACGTTTGATATGAAGAATCAAATGTAGCCAAATAAAAAGTCTCTCAATCAATTATACAGACGGACAAACTTATTATTATATTTATCATCCGTTTTATTAATTATCGTTTTCATTAGGAAATGTCATCTTGAAATCTTGAATGATACCTCTGTCACAAAGTGCTTTATTCATATTTAACCGAATGAAACCAGTTATGATGAAACGACATATTTAATTCAGAAAAAGATAAATTTCCTGACATTAAAATTAATTTTTTTCAGATTTTAGAATTTGTTTTTTTCTCGTTTATGGTGACAAGAAAAAATAAGTTCTTGGACAAATGTGCGTCAAGACCGGGTATTGTTTAGTAAGTATCAGTACACATGTGCATCAAGACCGAGTTTTGTGTAGTGAGTATGTGCACTAAGAATGGAAATTGAGTAGTAAACATCGGTAAAAATGTACATACGACCAGGTAGTGTTAAAACTCACCAAAGATACGAGGCTTATGACTTAGTACACTAGATGAGCTTTCGTCAAATTAAGACACGTATCAACTCCGTTGAAATGTCAAGTCAAACTTTAAAAAAGAAAAGAAAATCATCGTGTCGATGATATATCATGTTAACACAAAAGTAATGACTACTAGGATGATGATACTCTCGCGGACCGTAACGTGCAACAGCAGTGGCATATACAACCGGGTATTGTATCAATACACATGTGCATAAAGACCGGGTGTTGGGGAGTGAGTATCGGTATACAAATGTGGATGAAGACCAGGTATAGTGTAGTATCAGTACACATGTGCATCGAGACAGTGTAATTTGCAGTGTGTATCATTACAAATGTGCATCAAAACTGGATATTGTGTAGTGAGTATTAGTAGAGGGTGGTAAAGGGGGTGCTTGCACGAAAAAAACGTGAAATAATTTCTGTAATGAACGTTGCACGAAAAATAAATTCTTTTATGTGAACACTGAGTCACTGTCTTCTTGTATATATTAACTCTTTGTTTTACTTGATATTCCCGATTTAGTATACACATTTATGATATAATTGGTTTACGGCTTTTAAAAAAGTATTTCTTGACGATCCCTGCCAAGTGTTTGAATTTTATTTGAAAAATACCGAGCACGCAAAATAAGACTTTGAAAATCACGATGCACGTAAAATTAAATAAGTAGAACACGTTGAACGAGGCACCCGTCTTGCACGACTGAACGTCAAATAAAAAAGTAAAAACACATTGAACGTCAAATAAAAAACGGCAATCACATTGCACGAAAATAACCCTTTACCACCCTCTTAGTACAAATGTGCATCAAGACCGGGTATTGTATAGTGTAGTATCAGTACACATGTGCATCGAGATAAGGTATTTTGTAGTGAAAATCAGTACAAATGTGTATCAAGACCAGGTATTGTGTAGTTAGTATCAGTACACATGTGCATAAAGACAAGGTATTTTGAAATGAGTATCAGTACGCATGTGCATCAAGACCGGATTGTGAGACTGATTATTTGTCATTCTGAGGATTGTTGTTTAAAGCTAATTAACATTAACTTGACTAGCAATAATTATAGGGATACAATGATAATAATGATTTTGTATTTCAAAACATATTATCAAAATGTTTTAAAAATACATGTTTCTGGCAATAATTATTTGATATAGAAGTTTGGTATATTGAATCAGTAGGACATCCTAAGCCTAGATGACAGCTAGAACGTACACATTTTTTGTATATTAGTAATCACACATACTATTTTCTTTTTCTTTCAGTCCAATGAATATCTTCGAAATGAAGAACCGGATGTCGTTTATTGCTGCGTTTGGCGCCATCTCATATCTGTGTTCGGAGGTTATTTTGAATGGTAGATTTATATTTGAGTTCAATGGACATTTTTCATTAAGAAGTAAGTTTTTACGCATTAAAGTTTGAAAACTTTATAGAATTACATCCATATGTTTAAAACAAGAATTTTTCCATACTACATGGATGCCCCACTCACACTTTCATTTTCTGCGCTCAGTGGACCGTGAAAATTGTGTCAAAACTAATTTGGTATTGAAATTATGAAGATTATATCATAAGGAACATGTGTACTAATTTCTATGAGTGGCCGTTCATGTCAAAATAGCGGTTTCGTCTAGATGGTTTTTCCATCTAGATACTTGTTGAAAGCATCTAGTTAATTTTAATTAGTATCTAGATGCTTCTCACAAGTATCTAGTTAATTCGCACAAGTATCTATATAGATGCTTCCTACAAGTATATAGATGCTTCGCACAAGTATATAGATGATTCGCACAAGTATCTAGATGCTTCACACAAGTATCTAAATACTTTGCAAATATACTTACTTTGCATGCTTCATACAAGTAGCTAGATGCTTCGCACAAGTATCTAAATACTTTGCAAAAGTATCTATATACTTTGCATGCTTCATACATATAGTTAGATGCTTCGTACGAGTATCAAGATGCTTCAAACTAGTATCTAGATACTTCGCACAAGTATGTAGATGCTTCGCACAAGTATCTAGATGCTTTGCACAGGTATCTAGATGCTTTGCAAAATCTCTAGAAGCTTTGCACAAGTATCTAGATAGTTTAAATAAGCATCTATAGTTGCTATGACTAGCATCTATAGTTGCTATGACTAACTTTCTAGATGGAAACAGTTAAACTGAATACACACACTTTTCAATATGCCTTGAAGTCTCTAGCGTTTTCGACCATTTAGATACTAACACGATCTATCAAGATACTTGTGCGAAGCATCCAAATAGTTTTGCGAAGTATCTAGATTGAAAATGCATCTAGATTGAACAATCGATATTTTGACATGAACGGCCACACAAGTCCTCTATAAAACCCACCGACATGACAAACATGTAACACATTTTAAACAAGAAAATAAACGGCCTAAATTATGTGCAATACAATAAGCATACAACAAATATAATTGACAGCAACTAACAACAACCACTAAATAACAGGCACCTGACTTGGGACTGGCACATACAGGTTGTGACGGGATTTAAATGCGATCATCCCCCCTCCCCCCCACCACCACCACACACACACACATACATCCCACTCACACACAATAACCTTGGACAGTGGTGTAACAGCACAACATGCGAAAAATAACTAATACTGGAAAAGCATCATAAGCTTCTAGTTAACTAGAGGTTTATCCACGTCTTTTGGTCTCTGATGGATAGTTGTATAATTGGTAAATAAACCGTAACTTTGTTTTCGAAAATTGATTCTTCAGATCTGTTTGCTTTATATTGATATGATATATTATTTAAAAAAAACTAAATATGAAAGGTATTGCACAAAAAATGGCGAGCTAAAAGATTAAATTAAATGACTATACAATGCAACTTGAAGTTATCTATAATGGCGAAGGGGTACAGTATATACATTTGTATTTAAAAAATATAAGTCTTACGCTGTACAGAGAAACCATTTAACATACACAAACTACTAGCGGTGTTGTAGCAGAAAGTTTTCTGAACATTCTTTAAAATTCTCTATTTTATTATACTGATACTCAAAACTCATCAACACAATGCCAGGACTGGCAATATTTCGTTAACAATCAACTACTTTATTGTAATGAAATTGAAGTATGCAGATTGAGTATTCTGGAGTTAATCTTTTTTTAAATCATTACAATATTATCAAAGTACAAAGTTGTCTTCACGTCATTCTAACAACTGATTTTCTTTTTGTTGGATTTTGCGTCAATGTTTTATTTTGTCTTCTTTCAGTATTTGTGATATTAGTGTCAGTAATATGTTATGGCTTGATATTCTTTCCTGTTTTTGGAGCCCTGACTGTGAGGACACCTTTAGGATATATTTTGGGAACCCTCCACGTTTGGGTATTCTTTTTCGAAGCTTCCTTTATCACGTTTGGCTGTTCGGATCTCCTTTCATCGGTAAGTACACTTGTGAAATGGCTATAATGTTTAAAATATGAAGACAATAATTACTAGTGATTTCTAATCAAGTTTAGGTAATTATTTGAACAAAATGTGTACTCTAACTTGTACATCATATAAGCTAATTTGCCGAGTGTATAAAGAGCAGAACACTACATTTTGTGGATTTCCATTTTGTTATGAAGGGAGCTAAATGCTATCAATACCTCCCCTCCATGTTTGTCACCCGATCAACATTAAATACGAATCGTGTGTAGAGGGTTTGAAATCATAAATCCACTCGAGTTTCAAAACTTTTTACCTTTTATGTTTCAGATGTGGATACTTTCGACAATCAGCCAATAATGATACCCTTTGAATCCAATATTTCTATTCGATCTATCCGAGTTGAAAACCATTTGAAGCTGACCTCCTATTATACATTTACCAATTTTTGGTCAAATATTGATCGTTGTTTTTAGAGGAAACATAATTTTCCATATAGTTTAAAAGGGATATACGCAAAACCAATACCGCCATGATTGAATGAGTATCTTTTAACGAATGTCACTCGTACATCAATCGCCTAAAGAGGAAAATTTAAACAAAGCAATCTAACTTCTATTCCTATTATCGGTTAATAAAGTGGTGAATTTCCTTTTATTATTTTGACAGGTTGACGATTTTATCAAACTTTTCTTTTGAGAGGCACTTTTACTGGAAAAAATGTTCATTGTATTCTAATATACATGTATGATAAATGACGAAAAGCTGGTATAAGCAGTTATGATAATGTAACATATTGTGTTTCATTGTTGCTTTCATAAACTTGCATATTTTTTTTTTATTTCAGACGAATCAGTTCTTGTTGGTATTACGGGACTGGCCAAAACTGGCTTCTATGTTTTACCTAGCAGTTATGCTGCCAGCAAGATTTCTGTTCTCGCTGAATATGATACCACACATACCAATCATAAACCCAAAACCGAACACAGTTGGACCACATGCTGATACCATGGACAAAATTAGGAGTTCTTTAGCGGGTAAACACGTTCGCAATACCTTCCAACCTCCAAGGACAATCATTGAAGATCATGGGTAACATTTTGAATTGATTTTAGATTATACAAAACATTTTTCTGTAAGTCCTTTCCAATAGTTCAGACCTATTTGTCAAACAAATTTAACTGTCTCGAAAGAAGAACTATCGTAACACCTTTGTTGCAGTGGTGAAATCTATGTGTGTCTCAAATCACTCACGATCGGTATCTGTAATTTTACCGATTATGTTTTACTCCAGATTGTGCAATTCATTTCCCACTATTTAAAAGACTTTTCCTTTTGTCCCTGGTGGTAGTTACTCCTCCATATTTTTTATTACTTATATATATATCAATCATATATAGAGAATGATCTAGCTCTTCCCTTTGAAAACTCATTTTTGCATCAATTTTATTTTAGACAAAACAATCGAGTTAACAGAATTTTAACTATATACATATATATTTACCTATTTTATGACTGGTCTTTAGTGATGGTGAGGGTTGTAAAGACAATATGATCAGCTGTTTTAGTTCCTGTTTGAAGCCATGGTTGTACAGGAATAATCCTAGTATGTATACTTATAAACTATTCATCAGAATGTGTTAATATTGTAACTTTCGACATAAAAATATGTTTGTATCATTGTTTTAAAAAATGTAAACCGTACAAGATTAGTCAATATTTTTCTCTTGGAATCTGTACAAGATAATTTATCTTCTGGAATAGTTTTTTTTAAATAAAAGGCTACTTTTGTTATACACTTTTGTTTGTATATCTGTATAAAAGAGGTTTGAAAGATACCAAAGGGACAGTCAAACTCATAAATCGAAAATAAACTGATAACACCATGGCTAAAATCGAAAAAGATAAAAGTTCATTTAAACCTTAATTATCAACATTTGAGATGGAAAGATCCTCAATGGTTCTCTGTTAATTGATTTTTAATTTTAGTTCATTATCAATCGATCAGATATTATCATGAAGTTATAAAATGTTTATATAACTTTTTTCAGATTTCAGATACTCAGCTAGAATTCTATCAGTATACTTTGTGTGTTTTGTCCTTATTTACAAGGTGAGATTTCATTGGCCAAGAAAAGCTTCAATCATTAATCAAAACATGAAATATAATTTTCATTATTTCCTTATTTTAAGCCTTACGAAATAGTTGTTATGTATTAACAACAGCAATAAATAGATAATGAAAACGTGAAATGTGTCAAAGAGACAACAACCTGACCAAAGAGAAGAAAAAAGTCCAAGTCCACCAATGTGTTTTCAACACAGCGAGAAAATCCCGCACTCTTGTTTTTTTTAAACTATTAGATTTACCATTCCCGTAAGACAGGTAGGATATACACAAGAGATAATCAGAAACAATAAGTCGTAGAAAATGCGACAACACCATTGGCAATCCCCGACAAACAAAGAAAGTACAAACACAGCTAAGAACACGTAACTCTTGAGTACACACAAAAAAAAAACAAATTAAAATTCCGGCGGAGATTAGGTTATTGTCTCTTTGACACAATTCCCATGTTCATTTTCTATTTATTGCTGTTGTTAATACATAACCACAGAGTATAATATTTAAACAATAGTAGAAATGTAGAACACACATACTCACATATACGCACCGAGTATTGCATTATAGATTTCTTATTTTGCCCAGTTAAATAAATCAAAATCAATTCATTTATCCTGTTTGCTTGTCTGTTTACTTGATTTTTAAACACATTCTTCGCATATTTTAGATATCAGTAGAGTTGATAATATTCTTCTTACCAACCATAAAAGGCTGGGTTGAAACTATATCCTCGGTTGTAGATGTGATTGGCACTGCAGAAGATGTATTTGATTCCGAGGATGTGAAGACAGCCAGGAAAATCGTCTTGTTTCTTTATTATACAATAGAAGGTATTCAGAGTAAGTAAATTATGTAACTTTAGGTTGAAATTTTTAACAGGTAATTTACAAAAAGTTATTGTGTACCCCCAATTTGTTAATCAATTGTTCGAAAAAAATCTCAAAAGTAAAAACAGCTGTCTGAAATGGAAGGTATATCAAATGAAGAAAATGGGGGAAAGGGCTGACTAAGGCAGTTGCCTCCCATTTCCCGTTGAAGGGTTTATGTGTTGTTGGTTTCTGTTTTACATGTTTCTTCTCAGTATTTTAACTACGACAATTTGGGTGACTGTCGTTCGTGTTCTTTCTAGGCTCCTTGTGAATAAAACAAAGATGTCTATATATGTTTATTTCGAGTCCAACCATACGAGTAAATTAATCAAATACATAAATATGAAATAAAAGAGTTTGACTCTTAAAATGAAATTAAAATAACAGTTATCAAAATACATTATCAATTAATTAAAATAGTTTATCATGATATTTATGGTAACTTTAATAAAGAAAAATTTCTGTTATAAACTGTTACATTAAAAGATTATTAAGGTTACGTTATGTTTTTCATTAAACAAAATTTGAAAGTTTACGAACCTGGTGAATAAAACAAAGATGTCTATATAGGTTTATTTCTAGTCCAACCATACGAGTAAATTAATGTTTGGTTCCTTAGGGTTTCCTACCTAAACCCTAAGAACACGTGCTGGTTGGACTTGTTTTATTCACCTATCAAAATGACTTTAAGAATACTTATTTTAATAAAGAGGGAAATCCGATTATTTGGTTAGATAGAATTCTAGGTGAACAATAGAAAAGAATTAAATATATTTGCTAAAGGAAATACTTCTAAGAGTTTAAGCTGTCAAACCTTATTTATGTCGCTAAGTGTCAAATAAGAAGAATTTCACATCTAATACTTATATATTAAAAGTTACATAACATTATAGATCTAATACTTATATATTAAAAGTTACATAACATTATAAATCTAATACTTATATATTAAAAGTTACATAACATTATAGACTTTCTAATTATATCTTTTTATACAAAAAGCTTTATACAAGAATTAGTTATTTTCTACAATTACAAAGAAGATTCACTTAGTTTTATATGAAATATTAAAATTTATTTCTTTAAATATTTTACCTCATTTTACCTTCATTATATATCCCTGTTGTTCAAAGAAATTGCTCCGCAATTTTACATTTGAATTTATTTCTTTTAATACTTGTTTAAATTGGACCATTTGACACTGTGGCTTATGATCAGTTTATATTAGATGTTTTGGTTTTACAAGTTGTTATGACCAAGATGAGTTATTGCGTTTTAGATATTCTTATTCTTATTTTTCTTATTAAATAAAGCAATTTTATTCTTTAATATTTTACATTTTTCGATCTCTTCATCTTTATAGTAAGAGCGTTGGTGGGTTTTTTTTATTACCGTTATTATTATCGTTTCTCTATTTTTATATATGTGTTAAGCCCGCTTTTCTTGGTAGTCTGGTCGAACTCCAAACATACCCGAGTCATTTCCTCTCTGTGGAGTATGCTCATTTCTTATGTACTTTGCTCCAACTCCAGAACTACCGCAAGTCATACCTTCATTTTCTATTATATTACTTAAGTCGGATTTGTTGTTTGTTTTACAATGGATAGTTTTCTAAAACATTTGATTACAGTTAAGATATTACATTAGGAATTATGATTTGCTTATGCTAGAATATATTATGTTTGCTATAATCAAGGTTTTACATGATGACTAGCTAGGTCAACACAGTTAGCACTAAATTAGGTCTGATCCTGACATCTAATTCTTATGATTAAACTTGCATTAGATTCTTACATACGGGAACCTTAAAACATATGTTTTACTCAACATTTTATCGTTATCGCTATAGAACCATTAAAAACTTTCACAATCAACCAACATTTATTTATTTTTACACGTGCATTTCTCTTTACATTACTACTAGTAATTATTTATTTCTCTATATTTGTTCCTTATAGGACACTTTGCATTACCTCCTCGGTATTTTCTTCTATTTTTTTTAGTCTTTAAACAACCAACCTCTTCTTACATATTTTGTTTTTTTATGTACTTTTATCTTTTGGCGGTTAAAGTTTAAGGCATTATTTTACGATTCTCATATAAACAAGGGTATTTATTTTTATTCTTTTATATTAAATGAATTTGAACCGCCTGATCTGCTTACCCTTCATATATCAATATGATATTTTGTAAATGACAAATTGAAAGAGTTGGTATTGCTTTGCTTCATAAAAAAGAATGGCCAACGTAGATAAAGTATCTTGTCTTAGGGAGGGATAAATCCTACTTTGTAAAGATCACTCTGATTCAAACAAAAAATTCTCTGAAACTGATATTATCAAGATGCTTGATTTCTTGATTGACAACATATTTGTTACGTTCGGAGGACGTGTTTTTCAACAGACTGTCGGCGTTCCAAAGGGAACAAACTGTGCCCCTCTACTTGCCGACTTGTTTCTTTATTATTATGTGGCTGACTTCATGCAGGAACTTCTTAGGAAGAAAGATAAGAAGAAGTTAGCAATATCCTTTAACTCTACTTTCCGCTATATAGATGATGTTCTTTCACTAAATAATTCAAAAGTTGGTGACTATGTGGAACGCATCTATCCCATCGAGATAGAGATAAAGGATTAAACTGTCAATTGTTCTTGAACAATTGAGAGGTCTTTCCTTTTTCAATGTAAAATACATGTTCCAACAGACGTAGAATGTATTGAAAAGGTCAAGGTCAACCTTAAAAAACTCGAAAACACACTAAAAATCCTTTAAATAAGGTTAAAAACACTAAATTCGCTATCTGGGACATGACCTTGACCTTTGACCTTTTGACCTTTGTCAAGGTCATCGGTCCCCAATGCCATTACTGAAGACCCCAAGGGTCTAGGACCTTTGGTTATATAGTAAAAGCTGATTTTGTCTTTTCAAAAACCTAAAACAGGGGTTATGCCCCTTATAGAAAGGTCAAATCTCTGATCAAAATGTAACAAAGTTGTGCCATAATGACCCAAACATTTTCCACCATTTAAAACTTCTGTAAGTATAATGGTTTCTGAGATTATCCCATAACAAGCTGTTAGGTCAGAGGTCAAGGTCAACATACAAATTTGACCTTGAGATATTTTTTAAAGATACATGAAATGATGATGATTGGTGAAGATCCTATGTGTCTACGACTTACGGTTTCTGAGTTTTGGTGGCCAACCGACACCGTTTAATTTTCATAGGGGCATAACCCTACCAATGAGTCGTTGAATCTTTTCGATCCAAATGTAACGAAGAACCGGGGTCTGGTCCTGAACAAATTTCACCCTTCATTTTTTTTCTACCTATTACGGTTACGGTGTTGGAACGATAACAAGGTTTTTGGGTTTCGGAGGGATTACTCCGTACCGACAAAATATTTCGACTCACAGGGTGAGTTCCGGATAGGTATTCATGACACCAATACAAAGTGTGAACATGAAAGCGACATGGTTTACGGTTACGGAGGGAAATTTTGTCAAAGTTTGGCGGAACAAGAAGAATAATAATAATAATAATAATAATCAGAAGAAATACAGTAAGGTCTTTCCCTTTAGTAAAAGGAAAGACCTTAATAATACAGATACGGTTAAGTCGGCCTCATATCTTGACTTACATCTAGAAATTGACAATGAGGGTCGGTTGAAAACAAAACTTTACGACAAAAGAGATGATTTCAGCTTTCCAATTGTGAACTTTCCATTTCTTAGTAGCACCTGCATACGGGATATATATCTCCCAATTAATACGATATTCCCGTGCTTGCATTTCCTATCATGATTTTCTTGATAGAGGGTTGCTGCTCACAAGGAAGCTATTAAACCAAGAGTTCCAAATGGTGAATTTGAAATCATCCCTTCGTAAATTTTACGGACGCCATCACGAGTTGGTTGACCGTTATGGAATAACCGTTTCACAAATGATATCGGATATGTTCCTTACGTCGTAACTACAATCCCCTTCCCTTTCATGAATGTGACCTACCGAATTAGACTATTTACCGGATTTGTTATCACATAAGCAACACGACGGGTGTATGTGGAGCAGGATCTGCTTACCCTTCCGGAGCACCCGAGATCACCCCTAGTTTTTTGGTTGGGTTCGTGTTGTTTATTCATTAGTGTTCTATGTTGTGTCATATGTGCTGTTGTTTGTTTGTCGTTTTCATTTTTAGCCATGGCGTTGTCAGTTTGTTTTAGATTTATGAGTTGACTATCCCTTTGGTATCTTTCGTCTCTCTCTTTTTTTTTTTGTACCTATTATATAAACTGCACTCAAAATATGCACGTCTAACTTTGAAGAAGGATATCCAGTAAAGGTACTTGTATGATACCATAATTTATTTTATGTCGACAACAATGTGTGAGAAAAATAAACGGATATAATACATGTAGGTAAAAATGTCAAACATTAGGGAACAGTACTCACCATTTTGTTATAATCTAATAAACATAAAACAAACACATAAGCGTCTCATGCTTTGGCTTCATCACCCGACATTCGCCGTGATTACATATACATTTGTGTCTCATGCTTTGGATTCATCACCCGACATTCGCCGTGATTATATATACATTTGTGTTCATTATTTTTAGTTTTAAGCTGTCGTAAATAACGTCATTAACAGAACAGAACATATTTTATTTCCAACATGATTAATGCTAAATTAAATGCAAATAGTTTGTTTCAGTATGTTTCATATTTGCTATAACTGCCGAAGTGATGTTGTCAGCTTTAATCATATTCCACATGATTTCTTCATACAGGTAATTTAAAGTAGTAGTGGTATAAGTTTTCTGTGTGGTACCTTGGAGAATGTTGTAAGTCTTTCTTACAATTATCAATGTTGTCTGTACTTCTAATTGGTGCTTTTTAAATGCCGCACTTTGTATCATCTCCCTCGTTTTAATTATATAAATAACGTTATTGTGGTCTGATATTGAACAGGTCAGGAACACTACCTTATATGGAAATGCATTAATTAGCATACTTATGGTCTCGCACGTGTAATTGTTTATTTAAGTGTGGTGCAATTTATTGTTACCCGGATTTTTTACCAATCCGTGCTACTTACTGGAATACAACACATTTTTTCGTGCAATGCTGGATTTACAAAAAATTGCTATGTTTTTCATTTTTGGTATCCACATTTATAGATCGTGATATAAAGTATTCGTTCCATGCTCAGATTAAGATGAGTTCTTTCTATGCGAAGAAACAAGTGTCTGAATAACCAGATATATAGCCATTAATATGTTTGATGATGACATGCCGATTTTATGTATTCGTCCACCAGACAGCAACGAAACAACAGTGAAAAACACAATTACCCATTAAGATAAACATACAAGTGTAAAGTTAGCCGTCGATAACAGCCGATGCTAGTATTCATGAGTGCAGCAACTTTCGTATAGATAGTTAAAGAGAAATGTGTGATCCATGAATTTTGTGTTCATTCAAAAGACGAAGACTTAGAGTTAACCAAGTATCTGATGGGGTCATTTTTTTTTATATTATACCTACTTTTATATTTAAAAAGTAATTGAAATCGAGGAAAAAATGTGTTTATATATTTGTCTTTAAGAAACAACAACGTATAATTATCAATCGGGGCCATTAATAGCCGACTATACGGTATGAGTTTTTCTCATTGTTGAAGGCATTACAGTTGCCTATCATTACTTACATCCACTTCATTTGTGCTTACGTGGATACTTGTCCCATTTGGAAATCATACCCCATCTCCTTATTTTTGTATATAAACATCCCTGAGAAGTTTCCATTATGAAACATACATGACAAGTGTTTACACAATCTATAAGTATTGGTTTTTGACATATATCTCTGACGGTAGTGGCAAACAACTATAGTTTCATATTGTTTTTGTCTTTGCTAAGACTTTTTTTCAAATGGAGATATTAGATTTTTTTTTAATTTTTAACGGACTCGGACTCGAATATTTGTCAATCTCAATAAAATCATAAAGGATGTTATCCACGATTATGTCCGACAACGTGGGAACTTTGATATGTTTTGTGAAAATTGCAGCGTTACTAAACCTACTATATTTCTTTTATTCATTGGATATACAAATTTCTATTTTTGTATATAAAATAAGGCGGGGTTTTTTATGTTTTTTTTAATGTTGTTTTACACAAATAATGTTTCGTCCCTTTATAGCTTACTTTTCAGCAACGACCCTAATATGATTGCTTACTTTACTAGCTTGTGTCTTGAATGGAAAGATGTCTCATTTGGCACTCATACCTCATCGTCGTATTTCTAACATAATAGATAATATTGCACCCACTATGATCCAGAGGATTTATATAATCGGCGATATTGCATATGCGTCAACAGGACAGCAGCCGAACGATAAAAAACCTCTGACGGACTCTGATGTTGTCTGATCTATGGTCAGGTTGTTGTCTCTTTGACATATTCCCCATTTTCATTTTCAATTTTATTTATCGAGTGATGAAACTATACAAAATATGTTTAGCTATTTGCCGTCCGAGCTTTTATAACACTTATTTTTAGCATACTGAATATTATGATGTTCAGATCCTGAAAAGTTTATACATCCAGTATATATAGAAGTGTTTCTGTGCCAGTTTTCGTGCTTTTCGAGGCAGACATGTTTTTGGAATGACATTATATATCTTTAAAAGAGATTACAAAATTTTCATACTTGACAGAGATCACTTAATCCGAAATTTCACGGTTTTACGGCGTGAAATTATTGCACAGGTACAATGCATATTAATGGAAAAAAACCTGCTTAACTACTTTTACAAGGCGAGAAAGAAAGTCGAACAGTGAAGCTCGTAAGCAATACTTTTTTCAATTTGAGCTTGCAAATTGAAGTTTATGTTTTATATTTTACAATGAACATGTTCGCAGAACAAAAACATTTATTTTGAGAGTCCCAGACGCTATATTAGTTGACAGTTTTTCCACTAATTCCACGTGTTTTTGAGTTGTAGTAAACTCGTAGTAGCCCACAATGCATTGCAGTTCATTGAGTCGGTTGGTAATTTTTCAAGGCCATTTTGGCCTTTTGTTTTGAAAATTACTATGCAAATTTATTCTGACGTCAGGAAATCTAGAGTTCACGACCTGTTTAACATGATACTTCATAGTTTGTTTACCTTTTCGTCCCGCGTAGTTATAGCTAGTTGCAGGTGAAACCTTATTATTATATGCACACTATGTGTTACTCATGATACAGTCACCAATGCCTAACTGTGTCGCGCAAGAAGCAAGTCAAAACTTGGATACGCCAGATGTGTTTTACACCTACACCTCATAAATGGCAATCGAATCAAAACAATGGCTTTATCAAATACAATGTTGAAGTGCATTAAAACAGTAAACAGTAAATTCCGAATAGTTGTGCCAAATACGTCTCAATTAATTGATGAGTGAGGGTGTTCCTAGGTATATTCCGTGTGTTGTATTCATTATCCACCAGTCATTATGTATCATCATACTAACGATATGTATGTTTGATAGGGTTGGCTTTACTCTGATCTCATTTTCATGGTGCATGACCTGCACACACAATAGAAATCTCAGTATGTCAGATTTTGGTATACTTAAAGTATAATTTCTACTTTATTTGATGAAAAGTTTCGTGAATCATTGATCCACATTTATACTTTATATGAAAAACCGATTACATAGACATTCAGCCAATATTCATTAAAACAGTTGAGACATTTAAGTCTGATTATTCTTGTGTATTTCTATACCCTCTTTTCCTTATTGTAATTTGTTGAAGTATGAGCACACATTTATTATTAATAGCAGAATCGAGAAAGAGTATATTTTGACTTGAGCCAAGCATGCCAAATAGATGATTTCATACACATATTATCTCTGTTTGTAGGAAAAATCTGCTTTCCCTGTTTAAAGGTTCTACACATCATATTCCTCCCAGATCATCGATGAGCAACGCCAGTCTTATGGTAATCAATGCAATGTACACAACTGTTAGATACATTATTTTGTTATGCGCACAATTTCAAACTATTTCTCTATTTTCAAGACAAAAATCATCTTCAAAATCATTCTAAAAACCTATAAGAAAATCAAAGTATGTAGGTGTAATACCACCAATTCATGTTACGTCACAACCGGTATTTTCTACAACCAAGTCGATGTCAAGTTTCTTCCTAGAAGAAACTTTACTGCTGGTGGATTTTTCCCCGAGGGCATCATTAACTTGGTAGCTTTATGCATGATGAATACAAATAATACTAAGAACAAACCGGCTGGGACGTCGCCCGGGTTACCAAGGTCCCCGTATTATACTAAATCTTTCGAACCTCTCTGGACTGTTCCACGGACAATGTAGTGTATGGAATCGAATGTACTTTGTGTGGACTACTTTATGTTGGTGAAACTCGACAAACTTTACGTAAAAGGATGAATCAACACCGGTCTGATAATAAAGATCCGCAATTCAGGGTTCTTTATAACCACTTTAATCAACCGGACCATGATCCTTCGTTATCTATGAAAGTACGCATCATCGAGAAAATTTATCACCACACAAATAGTCCAGTACTTAGTACTCCTTTCCGAAAAGATAGAGAAAATTTCTGGATAAGGGAACTAGGTACTGCAATGCCATATGGTTGCAATGATAATGTCAAAGGAGTAGGAAATTTGTCAAGTCCAGCCTGCGGTGATGTTCATGTAATGAGTTTGTTTAATACTACCTTACGAAACCAACGTAGTCATGGACAAAAACGTTACCATCGGCCTAATGTAAAAAAGTCTTCCAAATCGAGATCGGCCTCTGGAAGCTTTGATGACCTTCTTTCTCATCTGCATCATCCGTTAGGGTTACATTACATTAGAACTATTCTTTTTTCACTGCCGGTTAATTTTCTAAAATGTTTGAGAGATTATGCACTTGACAAAGGAGGTACTAATACATTTTCTCCAATATACAGACTTGTCAGTATAATTTGTGATGTAGCTCTTTTCCGTCTCTTTAACCAGTAAGATCGGAACCTTTACATGAGGAAAAGAGGAAATTCCTTCCTGTTCACTTTAACAATAGAGGAATTGATGCAATCAACATCAGCAACGTTCTACATCACAAGGATGTAACATCTAAAATTCCTATTTATTTTCAAAATCAGTCTGTTCCTATTGTATCCTACAGTTACACCAAAACCATTGCACCCAAAATATTTAACTATAAACAAGCATTACAGGACCTTGATTTAGAACAATACCTAAATAAACCTCTGACATGTGACTGTTCCAACTCGCCTTACAATTACAGCCCCTGTGGCCATGTTATTACTGGGGATCTAAACATAATTCAACATGAAAATCTCCGAAAGGTGATTTCTCGTGGTCCTAAGTTTAGAGAACCCCAACACATCAATTGGAACCATAACTTCAAAATAATTATGGATTCCATTGAGAACTACGCCAGAGCATGGGCTAAGCGAGAAGAAGTGCAACTGGACACTTTGTCAGAATGGGTCAAAACAATCAGGTCTCTGATAAAACGTCGCATTCATAAGTTGAAAAACTGTGTGAATGATCGACCTAAGTCCATTTTCAGTGACAAAGAGGCTGTGAAATGTCTATCATCTCTTCAAGATAAGTATGTTGTTGTTCCTGCAGACAAAGCTTCAAATAATATTGTCTTTGTATGTAAATCGTATTACTACGAGTGTCTTATAAAAGAATTAGGAATAAATGAACACTCGGGTAATCCCACATACAAAAACATATCATTTGACAAGGATGAGATTTTGGCGAATCATAAGTCCTTCATGGCTTCTATGAACATTGCATTGAACAACAAATCGGAGGACTTACCTTGTTTGTATTGGATACCTAAACTTCACAAAATTCCGTACAAACAACGGTACATTGACGGCTCATCTGCTTGTTCTACTAAAGAATTGTCCATTAGATTGACTAAAATTCTGTCCGCAGTTAAAGAGGGTCTTCAGATATACTGTGAAACTGTTTACTCACGTAGTGGTATTAACCATATGTGGATTCTGAAAAACTCTAAAGAACTTTTGGATAATTTTAAATCTCGGTCTTTTTCTGAAATTAGTTCTATTAAAACTTTTGATTTTTCAACCTTGTATACAACCATTCCCCATGTGAAATTGAAAACCCGTCTAAAAAAAATAATTCACAATGCTTTTCATCATAAAAATGGTAGCATACGCTATAAATTTATCACTTTGGGATACCATAAGGCATATTTTGTTAATAAGGAACAAAAGGGTAAAACATACTACACAGAGGAACAAGTGATCAGTATGCTGGAGTTTCTTATTGACAACATATTTGTTGAATTTGGAGGTAGACTTTTTCAACAAATTGTCGGCATTCCTATGGGAACGAACTGTGCGCCTCTCCTTGCCGACCTCTTCTTATTTTCATATGAATCGGAGTTCCTTCAGACACTTGTCAAAAACAAGAAGATCAAAGAAGCCAGGTTATTTAATTTCACTTTCAGATATATTGATGATGTTCTTTCCATTAACAATCCGAACTTTTCTGATTGGATTCCATTAATATACCCACCAGAACTAGAAATTAAAGAGACCACAGACACGGCTTCCTCTGCCTCATTTTTAGACTTATACCTCGAATTTGACATACACAGTCATCTCAGTACCAGAATCTATGACAAACGAGACGATTTTAATTTTGAAATTATCAATTTCCCCCACCTTAGTAGTAATATATCAACTTCACCTGCATATGGAATATACATTTCCCAACTTATTAGGTATTCAAGAGCTTGCAGCTCCTATTCAGACTTTGTAAAACGTCACCAATGTCTGAGCAGAAAATTGATGAACCAGGGGTATGTCAAAGAACGTCTCGTTCTTTTTCTAAAAAAGTTCATCGGAAGATACCCAGAACTTGTTGACAAATATTCCGTATCAACTTCACAAATAATACAAGATGGTCTTGAAGTATAGATTTTGCGTACTGACGTTTGTTATCATCTTAATTACGTATTATAGTATTCTTTTATATGTCTTTTTTAGATATTCATTAGAAGTGACTCTGTGGTTACGTAAAACCACATACTTTGAACGGCAAAATTATTTCATTTATTGATATTACTTTTACTTAAGGATCTTGACATACTATGAATGACTAAACTATTTTATTCAATAAGACTACTTTTTCTGTTTAGTCTATTTTTTATGATATACATTTGACGTGAAACTGTACTTATGTATCCCGTCATACTTTGAACCACACCATTATTTTATTTATTATTATTACTTTTACTGTTAAATCTGGTTTCTGTTATATCTACTTTACGTGAGTCTGCATTTATGTATGCCGTCATACGACAAAATTATTTTTATGTCTACCTGTGCGAATTTCAAACGCGCAATTTTACACCAGTAATGAAAACCTTCTATCATTTATGGGTAGACTTTACATAGATAAATTCAGCCGTATTTGACGTGAAACTGTACTTATGTGTCCCGTCATACTTTGAACCACACCATTATTTTATTTATTATTTTTACTGTAAGTCTGTTTTTTGTAATATCTACTTTACGTGAGTCTGCATTTATGTATGCCGTCATACGACAAAATTATTTTTATGTCTACCTGTGCGAATTTCAAACGCGCAATTTTACACTAGTAATGAAAACCTTCTTTCATTTATGGGTAGACTTTACATAGATAAATTCAGCCGTATAAGAAAAGCAAAATGAGAATGTTAAATTTGATGTATGCCTTTTTGTGCTACTTTGTTACATTTGTTGTTTATGTAGTGATATTAAGATGATAACACAATATTGACTGTTGTACCCCTATTTTTGACATTTTTACTCTTTGAGTATGTTTGTTTTGTTCATGCATCGTTGACAATGTAATGGAATTTGATGCGACTGTCATACAAGTGAGAGGTTTAGCTAGCTATAAAACCGGGTTCAATCCACCATTTTCTACATTAGAAAATGCCTGTACCAAGTCAGGAATATGACAGTTGTTATCCATTCGTTTGATGTGTTTGGACTTTTGATTTTGCCTTTTGATTTTTGATTTTCCTTTTTGAATTTTCCTCGGAGTTCAGTATTTTTGTGTTTTTACTTTTTTTTTGTATACGAAAGTAGGTCGAAAAAAATATTCCCTTGAATTTGACAGTTGTAGGTAATTAATCCTACATTTTATTGCAGTAAAACATGTCTGTGTCATAAACATATGTCTTGGGTATTTCAAAACACCATTATCTTTTATTTGAGATTTCTATAGAATATTTTGTAATCTTGTACACTGATAAAACAAGGGGAGAAATTTGATTGGTTAGCTTCCAATTTCTTATATGCAATGAAATGTTCTGTGACAGTTATGTACTGGACAGGATAAAACTTTACTCATGCAAAGTATTTCTTTCTTTGAAACAAAGATAAATTCTGCACATTTTTTGGAAAAGTGCAAATTTAACAAATACTAAAGGGGGGAATCAATGGTGGTATTACACCTGTAAACGGATTTGGAAAACAATAATATTATTTTTCTACTTTATTCAAATCATTTTATTTTGAGAAATTCATTACATACAATCTAAATCCTATGTTAATTTTTTTTTTTTTATTTAGGTTGGTACTATGCGATATACTGGATACCAAATAGGTTATATTTTATGGGGTATGTCGTATATTTTATGTGTGTGTCATATATTCTATGGGATATGTAATATAAGTTCTGAGGTATGTCGTATATTTTATGGGTTATGTCGTTTATTTTCTGAGGTATGTCGTATACTTTCTAGGGTATGTCTTATATAGTGATAAATAATGAAAATTAAATAAAAAAGTGGGGCTGTCGAAGTGACATATCTTTAACTTTATTATCAGATGTTGGACATGATTTTTTTTATTTATCTTAGGTTTCAAGAAAAAAACGCAAACGAAAAATTACATCAAAGGAAAATTATCTAATAATTGCGGATATTTTAATAGTGACATGACATTCCTACATTTTAGGATAAAATATGACGGAGCGTCCTTGCATCCGTATTGCATTCTCGTCACAAAAGAGGGACGAAAGATACCAAAGGGACAGTCAAACTCATCAATCTAAAACAAACTGACAACGCCATGACTAAAATTGAAAAAAGACAAACAAACAACAGCACACACGACACAACATAGAAAACTAAAGAATAAACAACACGAACCCCACCAAAAAACTAGGGGTGATCTCAGGTGCTCCGGAAGGGTAAGCAGATCCTGCTCCACATGCGGCACCCGTCGTGTTGCTTATGTGATAACAAATCCGGTAAATAGTCTAATTCGGTTCTTAGTAAACACAAAAGATAATCAAAACACACAGATTAACTAGGCCTAACAGCACCACGTGTCACATTAATGTACAATTGTCCCATGATAATTATAATTGTTATCTTGTTGCAAAGGCACTAATAGTTCATATTGCACTTCTTTCCATATCATTTTGTATGATTCCCGATTGATCATAAACCTCTGACAAACGACTTACAAATACATCTCACAAAGACGCCAACAATACAAAATTAGTTCATACAGTAAAAATTATGACATATTCCTTCCTGATAAACTACAAATGCATTCAAACATGATTTCAAGTTTTTAAGGGTATATAAAATGAAAACAGCATTATAAAATCGTCTAAACAAGAGAACGCCAAAGCAAAAATCCGAAATCTCGATGTACAAATACCGAGCCACATCCAAAGTCATACAACCACAAGGAACATAATAATACTAAATTGAAAACTGTAGAGAAAAGAAAAGGAAACACAACATCATCACATATATAAGCTATGCATTCTCTGTTCTTAGTAAACAAAAAAGATAGGAAGACCGTAAGCGATAGATACATAATAAATGGTAGAATATATTCCGCATAAATACAATACAGAACACTTGCTATCAATTAACTGGCCAATGAGTTGTATAAATTTATTTCTCTGTATTGTAGAAACTTTATAATTGTATACTTTCAGCGTACATTGTACAAGCTGCTCTGTTTTTCTTTACATTTTTTGTGGTAGATATCGTAGTTTCCTTATACAGAGCCGGTTTAGGTGGCACAATGACAGACCTTATAAGCGAATTTTGGTAAAATAATACTGTTATTGGTGTTAGGCTCTAAAGCATTATTTATAGAAGTTTAGTTTTAAACATATTTATCTATAGTCGATTGGGAAACAAGTTTTGCAACTTATATATATATATATATATATTCCTTTCCACTTTGCCGTTGCGAGTGCTGCCTTGTAGCGGCATTAGCCTGCTCTTTTTAGAAATCTACAAGGCTGTTGTTAACGTGCAAGAGATATGACTTTCTCTTAACACGAGTCCCTACAATTTTCATTCCGGAGCGGGAATCAAACCAGGAACCTTGGTGTAAGAAGTCCGATGTACTAACCACTACACCACGGCTCTCGTTATAGAAGTGAAAAAGTAACCATTCTAATCGGATGGAATAAGAAGCTGGTAGGAATAAGGATAAACTATATTTGTAACGATAAAATAATACAACCACCTTAAGAATAATTGTGAACAACAAGATCAATAGTAAAAATGAATGTTTACCAAATATTTCTATGGTGGGGACTGGCAAAAGATGAGCGTCACCACTAAGGTATTTGTAATTACACCGCTCCATATCGATTAATTCTTTCCAGCCGTGTTTCCTTTTAGAAATGAAATAAACAGATTGTTAATTAAAAATTACTTTGCAGGTCAATTCCAATAACTGCAATACTGTAAAAGGTATTGCAACTTCTATTGCAGGTCTATTCCAGTAACTGCGATACTGTTAAGTGTATTGCAACTTATATTGGCCAAGTTCTTATTCTTACAAGAAAGTGGTAACGTTTTGGCGATTGAAAACAGGTTTTTATTATTTCATATTATTGCAATTCTAAAATATACTACTTTTATTTTACTTTGAATAACCACTCAAGGCAATGTGTCTTTATATCTTTAAGGTAATTGTGGCCTCTATTTGTTCATTGTTATGGTTGTATTAGTTACAAATGAGACTATTTCTGTGTCCATCCATGTGTTGCTGCTATTACTTTATCAGGTATAATCACAACAAATAGTACCATTATAATATGAACATTTTAAATAAATCCTTACTCAAGCTTGGGAGAAATAAGATGAATGAATGCTGAAAGAAAGGCGAGAGAAACAAAAGGGATAATAAAACTTACCCGTGTACATCGAAAACGGACTGATTATATGAATCCCGGTTTAATCCACCATTTTCTAAATGAAAAGTGCCTGTAACAAGTCAGAAATATGACAGTTGCATTCCATTCGTTCGAAGTGTTTGAGGTTCTTATTTTGCAATTTGATAAAGAACTTTCTGTTTTTAATTTTCCTTAGTGTTCGGTATTTTTGCTGTTTTCATATTTTTTAACGGAAAAAAACACCAAAAAATAAACAATAGTATACAACACACAAGATGGAAAACTAAAGACTGAGCAGCCTGTACCCAAACAATAATCAGGGCTTTTCTCGTGTGGTCAAAAAGGTTAGAAAATCCTGCTATCCTCTTGAAATAATAATCCAACAGCATCGGTTAACATTAAAATAAAAACAAAACTATTTTTTATTTTTTTTTTGATTTAACTAAGAAAATGTGAAAAATACTATTTCCTTCTAATATAAGAAAATAAGTATACAAATGTATGTTTGTGTAATAATTATTCCTCTTTGTTATTCTAATTGCAAACTAATTGACTTAAAATGTTTTACAGACGAGGATTCTTTCTGGCAGTTTATTTTGTCTTTTTCTACAACACATTTTTGGGTTTAGTATCGTGTCTGCTGCGAATTATAAAAGCTACAGTGATTGGAATATTATTTCTTGGACGATTAGACCACAGTACTCTTCCCAGAAGATTTCAACTGTTTGATCCAGGTTTGTTCAGTTAAAGAAATTGTCATGCATAGTGATATGTCTATAGAAGTCCAAGAATATTAAGAACAATGTTTAAATTGATTATACCTGTTTAAGAAATAATGGATTTAAAATCTAATGTGGACCATTGTGTAAAATTATTTTGTTAGATTCTAACTTATATACAAAAACCGTAAATTACGTCAAATTTATATACCAATAATGTTACGTCCCCAAATATTTTCATGCCTTAGATTTTCTGCAAAATAAACTAACGGCATCGTGATGATGATAGTAAGGGGAAATTCCGCAAATAAACTCAACAGAGATAACAGAATTAAAATTGTGTTCACCAGACGTGCGATTCTTATACAAAGACTCATCAGTGACGCTAGGATTAAAATTGTGTTCACCAGACGTGCGATTCTTATACAAAGACTCATCAGTGACGCTAGGATTAAAATTGTGTTCACCAGACGTGCGATTCTTATACAAAGACTCATCAGTGACGCTAGAATTAAAATTGTGTACACCAGACGTGCGATTCTTATACAAAGACTCATCAGTGACACTAGAATTAAAATTGTGTTCACCAGACGTGCGATTCTTATACAAAGACTCATCAGTGACGCTAGAATTAAAATTGTGTTCACCAGACGTGCGATTCTTATACAAAGACTCATCAGTGACACTAGAATTAAAATTGTGTTCACCAGACGTGCGATTCTTATACAAAGACTCATCAGTGACGCTAGAATTAAAATTGTGTACACCAGACGTGCGATTCTTATTGCCCGCGTCACACTGTCCCGATTTTTATATACGATGGACACCCGAATGCGAAAATTGTAAGTTCGTACGAAGTTGGTCCCGATCTCGTTAAAATACCCAAAAGTGACCGAAGTAAGTACGATGAATAACGAAGTCTATACGATGGTGCCGAAATTATATACGATAGCAAAAGATGGACATACGAAGGTTAACCGAAGACGGGTATTTAAGCTTCATATCTCAGCCGAAGCCTTCACGATTGATCACGAAGGCTACACGATGGATTACGATGGCTACACGATGGATTACGATGATGGCGCGATGGCCATACGATGTCTAAAAGATACGAACAGAATTTCGACAACATATCGTTTCTGTAAAAGTCTGCCATGCATGGCGGGAAATCGATCTTTTTGTCTAATTCTATAAAACTTAGTTTATTATCCCCTCGCCTACTACATGTAAGTTGCGTGTAGATAAAATTGTTATGGACACTCTAGAACCAAAATGCTCAAAACTTGGTATGGTGTTACTCGTTAAGAATATCTTAAGCGCTATTGACTTTAAAGTTCAAAGGTCAAGGTCACAGTGGCAGTTGTAATACAAGGCAATATCACCCTTGTGGACACTCTAAAACCAATATGCTTCAAAAGATTTTAACCACATTTGGTATATTGTTCCTCCTTGTAATGATCTGACATTTTTCACGTTCAAGGCCAAAGGTCAAGGTCATGCAGATGGACTTGTTTTTTCTCCTTGAAATAGCATAATACACAGGAAATTGGTTGCTCATTTTTTTACCTGCTGGTTCTAAAGACAATATTAAAGGTATTTCCAGTTACTGAATGTTTTGGTTGATTTTAAAAAAAATAGTTTATGTATCAAATATGCATATTCAATTTACCATTTTCTGCATGTGTCATATACAAATATAGTGTCCATATTTGTCCCCAATATGTTACATACGAGGGGATGCCACGCTCGGCATTGCCTTATTTGAACTGTAAAATGTGTGCACTAGTCTGAATAATCACCCATAATTATGCCCATGTTTACTGATCTATCTTAAAAGGTGGGTTCGTTGATCCCTTTTATTCAAAAAGAGCTCTTTCCAGGAGAATAATTTTTTTATCATAATAATATAGACAAAAGGAAGGATGTGGGGAAAGCAACAAAAGCGGCAAAATATGACATATAGAAAACAAAATGGTTATGGAGTAAACATTCGTGTGACAACAACTCAGACGATACATAAAAAATCAGAATAATGAAGAAAAAGTTGGGTTCCCTATATACGTGTACCTGCAGTGTTGGTGTACGAGGCGCGTTTATGATTTTCATTATGTTACTTGATATGAAAAATTGACAAAAAATAATATTTTACTTGTAAAAGTAAATCCTGAGCCTGTAATAGCTGCTCTTCTTGTTCCATTTGAATTAATAGAAACAACGCTGTCGCCTTTCTTGTTCTCATAGAATCATATGATATGAGCTCCATGTTTTGTGAACGCATTTCTTAACTGTCGTATTAGACTGACCAGTGCATATCGCGCATGACACTTTAAATGTATTTTAGCGCGAACATTAACTTACATTTAGCTGGATTTATTGCCGTCGTAGTTCCATCTTGTCACCTTCGTACTTTTATTCGATGGCAACACGACAGGATTACGAGGTCTTCACGAAGTCGTGTTGCCATCGTAAGACCTTCGGGTATCTTCGTGATTCATTCGTGTAGACATCTTAATGTCAAAACTGCCCTATGGAAACGATGGAAACACGAATGCAATACGAATGTGCAAAGATGCATTCCCGGTGACATTACGATGGTGAGGATGGTGATACGAACTCAATACGAACCCTCAACATCGGACGCACCTTCGGGGATTTTTTAACATGTTAAAAAATTTAGAACTCTTCCCGAAGTTGTCCCCGAAGTCTAGAAAAAGTGGCCGATGGTTCTACGATGGTTAAAGATGGCACTACGAATAGCCCGATCTGGATACGATCAGTCCCGATTTTGAAAATTTCCATTATCGTGTTGCCATCGGCGTAAAAATCGGGACAGTGTGACGCGGGCATATACAAAGACTCATCAGTGACGCTAGAATTAAAAGAGTTGAAACTAAAAAGCCAAATTAAGTACGAAGTTGAAGACATTGAAGACCCCAAATTCTGAAAGATTAAAAAATTGAGGAAATGCCATTTGTTATTCATTGTTAAATGTGTATAAAACTATTGGTAAATGACTGCTTGAGCTTCAGCATTAGCAAATACAATATCTGTAACAAATTCAGATCAGTTGGAATTTATATATACAATATCTGTTACAAGATCCGATTAATTTGAATTTATAAACGCAAAAGAAACCAAAGAAATCGACTGTATTCCTATCAGATAAACACTGACTAAACGTAAATATATTTTTATTAGGGTTTAATGCTTATGTTGGATTTATGCATATTGAAAATGCACATTACAACCCAGTCATTCTCACATTCCTGTCTCTCATACAAGTTAATCTGGAGACAGACAAAGACAACGACGAAGAGAGAGGTATTTGTCGTCATATGATCATATTTCTTTTACGAAATAGTATTTTAAAACATTATGTATACTTTAACAAATGTGAGTATGCTTATGATTCGCCTTTCTGTGTGTGTGTTTTTTTTTTTTTTTTTTATTCTTAAAGGTTTGTTTTGAAATAACTGAGCAATATATTTGAACTTTGTCTTCATTAAACGCCAATTATCTCCACAGTGTCCGAATCTAAGAAATTTGTAAATACAACAACAAAATTACTTAAAAATCTGCATAATAAAACAAATAGAAACACTAGATTTTATGTACAATAACTTAACTTACACAGGTACATTAACAAAAAACGGGGATTAAATTTATTTTCTTCTTATTTTGACTCGCTTTCATCATGTTTTTATAGCATGGTTTGTTGTTCATTGTGTAATTATTTGCATCTGCATATACTCACTATAATTGCTTATCATAGCAGATATTAATTTTCTTTATTAACAAACGTACAGAACTAAAACATGTGAAAGAACAGCAGAGATCAAGACGTCACAGGGTTGCTTCAATTAATTGGTACTTAGCATGCTTACTCCACTATAACCCACACCTCCGAGTATTAAGGAAGGATTATCTGGAAACACTCCGAGCTAAGAGAGAGATAACTGTTAAATCGAAGGAAGCTATCAAGATCTACGACGAGCCTGAACTATCTGTGGTATATTTTTTTTTTTTTTTTTTTTTTTGATATATCTGATAAATTTTCATAAACGCAAGATATTGAAAGAACTAACAAATAAGTTTCTGTCTGCAACTGTCACCAACGGTTTCATCTTCAAGAATCATTGTTCAAACATTGACATTGGGCTCGTGCAATCAGTGGCTAATTACAATTATTATTCAGTTCGTGCAATCAGTGGCTAATAACAAATCTTCTTCAGTTCGTGCAATCTACAGCTACTGTTTGTTACTTTTTAACGACTCATTATTATCCAAGTCTTTCAGCCAATTTGTTTATTGGATGGTTATTCTAGTTAAAGACATACATAGATTAAACAGATATCCATTTTCGTCTATGATTGACTGTACAAGCTATTAGAGCTATGTTGTCCTGGTGAAAACAAATCTAGAAATCTAGAAATGCACAGGTAATACTTATAAGAACTCATCATATATACTAGAAGGACGAATGACGCACGTTAAGACTACAACTTTTCATCCCTAACCCTAACTTATCAGTGACGTTCCAAAACAAAAGTTAAAAGGGCGTTATAAAGTACAAAGTTAAAACGGAGTGAGGACCAAAAATTCCGGTTCAAACCAAAATTCATTTTATAGTGCTTTCTTTTTACATCAATACACTATTACTTGATGCCTAATCATTTGAAACAACTTACCAGTGTATTTAATAGAAGAAACACAACGGTTGTCTTATTTTGAGCATGACATCCGGTGCACTGAGATATCCGCTTGTTTTTGGTGGATTTTTTGTTGACTAGTCCTTGGTTTTCTTTGCTGTTTTGTAGAGAGGTGTTTGTCTTTTAGTTGTATTTAGATTTTTCAAGGACGATTGTAGACTGTTCCAGAGTGTAAGCGCGTCCTTGTTAAAATGCCTTTTGACGTAGCATTACGTTCTGATGTCATTTTTTAGAGGATTTAAAAGTATACCGTTTCCAACCTCATGGATCCGATTAGTTTTTATGGCGTAATAAGTTCCTTAAAATTTTTCACACTAGTAACGTCGCTTAACATAGTTCCATCAAATGTCAGACGGAAATCGGAAATATACTCCACCTCCGCATAATATGCTTTAACCCCGCCACATTCTGTATGTATGTGCCTGTCCCAACTCATTTTTTTTTAACATAAATTAGACCGTTGATTTTCTCGTTTGAATTGTTTTACATTATTTCGAGGCCTTTTATAGCTTACTATGCTGCATGGGCTTTGCACATTGTTGCCGGCCGTACGGTGACCTATAGTTGTTAACATCTATGTAATTATCACTGAACCAGTATATATTTGTTTAGGGGCCAGCTGAAGGACGCCTCCGGGTGCGAGAATTTCTCGTTGCATTGAAGACCTGTTGGTGACCTTCTGCTGTTGTCTGCTTTATGGTCGGGTTGTTGTCTCTTTGGCACATTTCCCATTTCCATTTTCAATTTCATTTGATCTCTTGCGTTATCTCATTGGCAATCATACTATATCTTCTTTGTTATATTCAAGTGATGTTGGGATGCAAAGGTAACTACTTATAATTGTCTTAATTAAGTTTCAGCATACTGGCACTCATATAACCACCAATATCATATTAACATTTTTCTAGACTTTTTGACAGATTGGATCGTCGATCGGACCAGTCTCCTTGTGGTCTTCTGATTTGATAAACCTGTGTATCATCTATATACGAAAAGTATGACATTCCGTGGTGCCTGAAAAAAATAACCTGCTGGTTTTTGAAAAATACAATACAGTTTCAACCCTAATACCTTTCCCTGGGGTACACCTTGTGTTTATATCTATTTTTTCTTTACAGGCAATTGAAGATCTCAAGAAATCATCACTGAAAGTGTGATTTGATAAGAGTGTGTTGTTTATGGTAAAAGGAATATACTGACTGGATAAACGTTCAAACATCTATATTTAATTTAGTATTTATTTTATTTGATATATCAGAATATGTTATCGTTTGTGTTCATACGTGTTAATAGGATAATGTAATGGTAATGTTTGACAATGGAAGCGTGTTTGATTGTTAGTAAAAGATTGAATGATGTTCTGTTAGTGTTTGACAATAAAACCGTGTTTCTAAATATGTTAGATCTGATAACTGTTTGAGTTTTTTAATCAGGCCATAGTTGTTTTTTTATTTGTTTTGCGTCCGCGTGCGGGTAGGTTTTCGGCCAATTTGTGTCAAAAACAAACACAAACTTTTTTTTGTTCGTCAGTAGAAAATCCGTATTTTCCGGGCTTTTCCAGCCGTGTTTTTGTGTATTCTTATACTCAAATCTATTTTGCGCTTTAAATAACAAGTACGCTCCTTATTTAAAGCGTTTAAGCGATCTTGACTTCGATACATGTGACAGCAGAAATGGCCAGTATAAATGTGCCGGCGAGCGAGATCGTTTGTGTTTCACTTTTCAAAGATAAAAGGATCGTTCTGGCTCCATATGCCTTTCCGCTCGCCGGCACAGAAACTTTTTCTCAGATCCTAGAGAGCCTTTACGTAGCCAGCATAAGAGACACGTTAAATACAAGATTCAATGAACCTATCACCATAGGGGATAAAACTCTGATAAAATGTTATGTTTCATATAGCTCTAACGGGGAAAAAATTGAAATGAATACATCTCTCAAGGCTATAGATGCTGTTAAAATGTTTGGTGCATATGTAAGCTTTGAGCTGACTTTGCTAAATTTCCTGTTTGTCATGTTTGCTCTTTCACTTAGATATGACAGTATTGATCTAAAGTCACTGTTAATCAGTCCAGAACTTAAGTAGACTCTTGTGTTATTTTCTTTGTGTGTGTTTTTTTTCCTTGCTGTCTGGTAGGTTTTCTCAGAATCAGTTGACGCAAACAAAGAAAAAAACAGACACGGCCTCAGCAAAACATTTTGTTAAAGAACATGTTTGTTTATTAAATCACTATCTTTAAAAATTAACGTTAGTTTTTATATTGATTTGTAACGTTGAGGTCCCCGATAGTATCATCAGCTCAGTAGTCATTACCCTATCTATTTATTTGCCCCTTTATAAATTTTCAAATTACACAGAAACCAAGGAGAGGCAATCTTAATATGATATTCTTACTATGACTATTTTCTGGTTTTTGGTCGGGTTTTGGTTTGTTTGACACATTCACCGTGTCGATTCTTAATTCTATCTTACTGCATTTCAGTTCAAACAATTATATGTAATGCGCTAACTGTATATACAGATACAAAAATAAGGGTATCTTCGTCAATAAACATCACGATAACATAGATTCTCACTTTTGATTTAAACAATGATCTTTGAACTTATTTGACAGACACTATTTGTTTCATAGTGTGGCAGTGAGCTAATACGGTATATATGAGGTAATAGCGAAGATCGAATCCCCATATTGAATTTACTGACCCCATATATAACGTTTTACGTCACTAGCATACTATGAATTTTACCGACTTTCTTAACATGTGGTATATAGACAAGTGACAATCAATGTGAGCAAGTCTTTAATACTGTAAGCATTAATAAACTACTTCTTTTGGTCATACAAAAACGAATGCCGACAATAACAACTTTGCACGCTTTAAATATGTTTTATATATTTATTTCAATCTTTCATCATCAATTTCGTCGTCTGTTGAAACCTTTTAGATTTTTCTCAGTACTGTTTCATACTTTTATAAAGGGACGTACAACCACTACTAACCGTGTATTTAAATATGTTCATCCTACTATCCTAATATGGAATATACACGGTCCCCAAGCTGTTGCTTATAGCCAATCATATTCCTTAAACTGTAAAGGAGGTAAGACATAATACGCATGTTTTGATTCTATTATTACTTTCACAAGAATAATATTCAGTGTTAAATTTGTCAACCTTTATCATCCTGTATAACCCCGATACAGATGAAACCGGACGTTGACGCGTTCGAATCGAACACACCGTGTAACACTAAGTTCAGACAGTAAGGAACTAATACTTTTAAAGAAAATCCAATATCTATTCTTCGGATATTTTGCTCTAATATATTCTTTGCCATAATACTCATTAGTTACTAAAAGGTTTTTCAAATGTGTGACATTTTTAAATACAAATATCAAAAAACACACGACGATATGAATGATAAAACGTGCTTGGTATTTTTAAATATTCAAAAATAATGTTTCTCATACCTCATAGTTTTTAAAACATACATTTTTGAAAATTTCATAGTATAAATTATTAATCTTATAAAGATCGTTTGTTTATGTTGTATCTAGAAACAAAAAAAATACACGTTTAAAAGTGTCTTTATTTTCATGTTGTGTACGCTTCGTTGTCGTTACACCTTTTTATACTGTACGCTTCGTTGACACAATATTGCGTTTGTCAATGAATTATGCATGTATTAAATTATGCTTTGGTATGATTATGACCAATATGCATGTATGAAAATAATAATTTCCCACCATAACATGCAGACAGCAACCCATAATATCTGTTATATTGCCGAAACACTCTAGGAGGAAATTTGTACATGTAAAAAAATCCTTATGTATACGAAAGTGTAAATTGGTAGGAATAGTTATCAAAGATTCAAAGGTAGGAAAATACAATAACTCGACAGGTGCAAATATGGCTAAGCATACAGATACACACGTCTAATTTCTAATTTGATAGTATTTTTGAAAGTTTTTATCATACGACATTTAATGTACGGTTAGGTGGTGGGTTGGGTGTCCGCTAACATGTTTAATCCCGCCATATTCTGTATGTGCCTGTCCAAAGCCAGGAGCGTGTAATTCAGTGGTTATATATATTTTTTGTTCACTGTTTTGTGTATAAATTGGGCCGGTAGTTTTCTCGTATGAATTGTTTTACATTTGTCATTTCGGTGTGTTTTATAGCTGACTATGCGGTATGGGCTTTGTTCATTGTTGAAGGCCGTACGGTGACCTAAAGTTGCTCATTTTTGTTTCGTTTGGTCTCTTGCGAAGAGTTGTTTCAATACACATTTTTTTTATATAGACAGCAATCAAAAACAATCAATGGATTATAGGTTAAACCTTTTGGCTTAAATCTCAAAGGCGGGTCCTAGGGGTCATAGATTACAATAGAATTACATTAAGGCTATTGAATATGTGTATACAATAAACATGTAACTGATAGCCCTCAATAGTAATACAGTTACTTTTATGTGAAGATATAAAGATGAAGAGATAATTCTTAGTTATAACTGGTTTGCTTTTTCAATTATTTTTTTTGTTTGTTTAATTTGTAAGGTATAAAGATTATGCTTAATTTCCTCGAAAATTACAGTCTTTCTACTGTGGTGCGAAAATCTAAATGATTGGTCGTTCTTGTTATTATAAACACCTTAAAGTTTATACCCACCCATTTGCATTTCATTCAAATTTTTACTTATTTCGGAGAAGACCAAAGGGACCATATTTATATTCCCCAGTTACCCTTGGCGTCATGGGTAAATTATGCAGATGAGCAAAGCATCAATCATCAACCTAACCTTAGACATTTTCTATGTTTCTTCTTTCATGTCTTAATAGTTATCAATAAAAAAGAAACGTTTCGCAGTTGGTACTGAACAATTTCTGGACCCTTTTATTTGATTATGACACCCGTACGTAATGGCTGGTTGTTAGTTGCCCAACGTTCATTTGCAAATATGTCATGCATGTTCAGGATAAGCACAAAGTAGCAACACATACTACATGTAGGTCCTGGAAGGAGGCCCTCCTGAATTACGTTAGGGAATAAAATTGAGAAAGGAAATGGTGAATATGTCAAAGCGACAACCACCCGACCATAGAGCAAACAACAGCCGAAGGCAACCAATGGGTCTTCAATGTAGCGAGAATTCCCGCACCCGTAGATGTCCTTCAGCTGGCCCCTAAAATATGCATAATAGTACAGTGATAATGGACGCCATACTAAACTCCGAATTATACACAAGAAACTAAAATTTAAAATCATACAAGACTAACAAAGGCCAGAGGCTCCTGACTTGGGACAGGCGCAAAATTGCGGCGGGGTTAAACATGTTTATGAGATCTCAACCCTCCCCCTATACCTCTAGCCAATGTAGAAAAGTAAAAGAATAACAATACGCACATTAAAATTCAGTTCAAGAGAAGTCCGAGTCCGATGTCAAAAGATGTAACAAAAGAAAATAAATAAAATGACAATAATACATAAATAACAGCAGACTACTAGCAGTTAACTGACATGCCAGCTCCAGACCTCAATTAAACTGATTGAAAGATTATGTCTTCATCATATGAATATCAGGTACAATCCCTCCCGTTAGGGGTTTAGTATCATACTATCATAAAATATATGAGAAGAACATAACCCGTGTCATGCCAACAACTGTTTTTTTAGAAATAAAATGTGTTTAGTTCCGATGCAAAGACCCTATCAGTGAATCAATGTTAAAGCCAAAATATGCAATCTTTAATGACCTGACAACAGTATCGTAACTATATCCCCTTTTAATAAGTCTATTTAAAGGTTTTGTTAGTTTCTGAGGAGAATACTGACATTTTTGTGCTTTATAAAGAATATTTCCATAAAATTTTGGATGTGAAATACCTGAACGTATAAGATGTCTGCATGTTGAGTTATATTTACGAATTATTTCCTTATACCGGTGATAAAATTTAGTAAATGTTTTGACCAGTTTGGACTGCCATTGGATAAAATGAGGTTTATTGAATCAGGACACCATGCGCGTAGCTACGTTTACGTCAAAACGCCCGGGCGTACACTTGAATTTTGAAAATATTTTTTTTATCTAAATATAATAAGAAAAACTGGTCAAAAGCACATCAGTCTTGTGCTTCTCTCTTCAATGGATTGTAATTTTCAATAAAAAGGGACTAAATTTACTTTAATCAAATAGTTCATTTCATATATTTGTTCCAATTTTCTGTAAACGTCTGAATCTACTGTGAATTCTGCGTACTTTTCTTATATTTAAAGCAATTCATTATCTGCTGGGATTCTATATGCGGTTTGCATTGTTGTCGAGCATGTAACTTATGCCGCAAAAGCGAGACATAGCGTCGTCAGCGCAGTCAATATTTAGGTTCCGAATGTGGACAAAGTTTTTTGAATGACTCTCTGTTAAAAAAACTGTTTATGATCAAAAAAGTATCCAGTGCAATATGATAATGCAATTATTTCTTAATTATTATTAATTCCCCCCACATTTTACGGATAAAAGGTATTTCTTTCTGCAATTAATAAGTGGTCACAGTTTGGGCTTATTATTTTTTTTTCTTTCTTAATTACATTAACTACTTGTCGAACCTTCATCGAATTTTTGAAAATTTGGAAGAAGATTTTTCTATGATTAATGTCTAAAGCAAAATTTTGAAAGCATATGTTTTCGTTTATTTTTCTGTTCTTTACTGATAGCTGGACTTTTCTTTGCACAATTAATTGCTCAATTTATAAACCTTCATAAAATGTGATATATGGGCGGGCACACGTTAAATTCCAGATCAAGAAAATATAATAAAGAAAATTTTTGATTTTTTTTTAAATTCCTGGAAAAGACTGGTAAATTGATTCACTTCTTATGGAAAGAAATCGTGTTCCAGATGTTATATTGCATCTCTAAGAAATATTTTTTTCGTGTTCATTAAAAGATGCTTTTGTCGATTGTATGCTCGCTCACTCACGACTTTAAACAATTTGAAAGTAATATTGGTTTGAAATTTTCTCTACAACCAATGTCCGTTAGCTTCCAATTAACACAATGAATAAGTTCTCAAAATTAAACATAAAAATATACCATTTAAATTCAAAAGTATCTTACTATCAATGATTTTTTACTGACAGGAATGGTATGTCATTCTCGATAACTCGATCGCTTTCGGGGGCTCCGTCCCCTTGGACCCACTACCAGCAGGGGGGGTGGAATTGAGTGGTTTGTCACCCCCTCAGACCCCTCGCCAAAGTTCGGGCGCACACGTGAATATGACCCAGCTACGCCACTGGACACAAATGTTGCCTTTCAACAGGTCATTTATGGACCTCACATAAAGTGTTTGCAGGGGGTTGGTGCAGTGTAGTTAGCGTAGTACTCTCTTTACACAAGACATTGGATCTTATATTCCCAGTCGGACTGGACGTGAATGCGTACTTTTACATCACGCACAACTAAACGGGTGACCAACTTCGGTCAGGTTTTACTGCCGGTATGAAAAAAAACAAAGTGAGCATATCTAATAGTATATTTCCCAGTCATCCTTTACCAAATTCTTTCATGAATAAAAAAAAAAATTGGCTACAATATAGAAAGTTATGCTGTACCGGTTAATCACCTAACATTATTACAATATGCACACTTATAATACCGTACATCCTCTCGATACTGTTTATATTTGGCATTTCACATGTCCATACGTTTTATTACGTCTTTACCTAAAAGCATTGGATATATATTGATTAATACTTAGATTTACATGTTAGTTATTATTCGCTTTGAAATAACTATCAGTTACTAAAATTACTCCTTTGTCGATATTGTATATGGTTTTTTCTGTCTTGTACGGACATTTTGAGTCGAGCCAATTGCAACTGTACAGGTTGGGGGCTCACGTGTTTAATCCCGCCGCAATTGTTTTGTGTCGGTCCAACGTCAGGAGCCTGTAGTACATTGGTTATATAGATCTGTCATTTTTCTTCTTCTTTAATACATAATTCATAAGTTATAAAAATATTACTGTTAGTTATCGTTTTAATTTTTTTTTTATATCGGGGCCTTTTTTTAGCCGACTTTATTTATCGGTTTTCCTCATTGTTAAATGTTGTACATTGGACTATAATAATTGCTTTATACAGCCACTTCATTTAAACTTTGGCGGAAAGTTGTCTCACTGGCCACCACATCACATCTACAAAGCTTTATAAATAAATGAATAAAAAAATAATAAAGCAGTTGGAATGCCATCTATGGCATTCAGCAAATTAAGTTCAACGAGTTCCTATGTCTGCTTTCGTCTAGGCGAATTTGGACCAACATCGGCATTTGGACGAGTCTCAAATTGTGAAAAATAAGTCATTAAAGTTTTATTGACTGTACTATACTTTTCGAAACTTTATTTCCACTGGAATATCTGTATTAACTGTTCACTTCATCTTGAATAACACTGAAAGTCCCAATTTTCAATAGAAGCATTCTTATCAGATGTAACGCTGGTTAAATATAGCAAGTTTGGATTTGGATGACAGATATTTTAAGTTAAACTACTTTGACTAAGTTAACAAATAAACATTAACAGTAAAATACAGAAAAAGGGTCGCCGACACCATCTCGAATACCTTGACAAGAAAGTGATGTGTGATGGTTTTTGTCAACGAACTGTACAGTGATTATTTAAAAACGCACAACGAACGCGACACATTTGATTGAACGAACAATACAGTAAGAGAAAATTTATTTAGTATGATATTGCGTTTATTCTAAGTTCTAGGGAATATTTGAAGAAACGTAGTAATTCAACGTATAGTTATTTATTATTGCTTAAGGTATTAATATGCAAAGGTGTATGCACGAAAAGATATTCAGCATTGATTAATTCATAAAACGTATGAAATTTGCACCATGTCTGTGCGTTTTGCATCTAGCAGTTTAATCAAACGTTCTATGCAATATCTAAAACTTACAACAACTGTATAATTGAATAAATAAACTAACATGCACATTGACATATTTATATATACTCAAATAAGTTCTAGAGAGGCAGTCGAAATTGTTGTCATGCCAAATGTTGTCATGATTATCGCTTCGAACGCGTCAACGTCCGGATTCATTTGTATCGGGGTTATACGGGGTGTTTATCTAGTTTTAATAGTTTAAAAACGTATGCAGTTATAATATAAGTATCTACAAATGTTAACACCCAAATTTGACAATTCAGTCTTTAAATAAATATAAGATACACGGTAATTAGATAGTTGAAATTGTGGTGCTAGATACCTTACTACGGTTTAATTTAAGCTTACAACTTTGCTTAAATTACTGAAATCTACGTGAAAGCAACATAACATATGTGTGCCTGAAACATAATGAGACACACTTTGTTGATACTCGTATAGGGTTTATAACCCCTACTACACATGTACTCAGCAAACATAATGAGACAAACTTCGTTGATACTCATATAGAGTTTGCAACCCCCACTACACATGTATTCAGCAAAGGTGGATGACCACCAATTAATTTCTGTCATTACATAATTATTAAAAGCTATGTCTTAAAGGGGCACTAGATGTCAAATTCATGGTCACCGATTTGACTCAAATTCTCATGTTTGATTTATAACAATGTAAAACATTTATCCAAACTGTCAAAAGTCTAAAATAAACAGTTTAAAGAGCATGGGGTAGATAATATATAGGTTCGTTTCGTGTGTATTTTAGTCCGGAGGCCATCTAATTAACTATCGATTTGACCTCGGATGACCATATACGCAATGTAAACATAAATAAAGACATGAATAGATTAAACCAACACGTGCAATTGGATTTTTATAGGTCTGTTTGATTTGATTTTATAGATTAAAAATAGATATTGCTGATTGTTTTTAACCGTATAAGAATGATTTTATGTGCATCGAATTAGTAATCAAATGATTTACCGTAGTTTCACTTTCATCACTGGGGTTCCTGAGAAGAAACTTACGCCAGTGCCCCCAAGAGTGCAAAAAACTTGCCTACTTAGCCATGGTTAGATCCGTACTAGAATACGGTGCTGTCATCTGGGACCCATTCACCATCAGGGAAATAGAAAAAATAGAAAGCATACAGAAAAGAGGAGCACGTTTCATTCTGCACGACTATAAATCCAGAGACACCGGATGCGTCACAAATATGCTTTCTAAGCTAAAACTGCCACCTCTCCAAGAGCGAAGGAAACATCAGAGGCTGACTATGTTCTACAAAGTGGTTGAGGGATTGGTGCCGGCTATTGATCCAACAGATTATCTACAAAAGACAAGAAATAAACGCCAAGTGAAAGCAAAAAACTTTAGTGACTTCCAATATTCAAACATAGTGGAAAGACAAGAAACCAGAAATAGCAGATCGTATAAATTAATAGACTGCAAAACAGACATTCGTAAAAACTCTTTTTTTCCAAAAACAATAGTTGAGTGGAACCATCTGGACGAGGTAACTGCATGTCAAAAGACAGTTGAGGGTTTCACGGCTGCCCTCCAACGGTTGGACTAACCAACCCGCTCTCCTTCCAGTGCGCATATATCCGCGATCGGATCCTGCACTGTGTAACATACAGATACAGATTGTTGACATTCTTTTTCTTTAAATAACCAGTACACGTACAATGCATGCGTTGTCAATCTCTGGCTATGGGTTAAATTGAAGTTCACTTGAATACGGATTTGAAGAAGTCGACTCATTCACTTGCAAGGGAATTACTAATTATCAATGTTTCTTGCGTAATTTGACAAAATTGAACCTTTTTGGCTGCAAAAACCGAATTGTTATTTCACTATTTCACTTTCATTATTGATTGAACAGAAAAAAATCAAACTTTAGATTTTTTATATATCTCGTAGCTAGTGCCCCTTTAAAGTTCAATATCAGACATGAAAGACATTTTTTCTTTGAATTGATAACCAGATGCTCCGCAGGGCGTAGCTTTATACGACCGCAGAGGTTGAACCCTGAACGGTTGGGGCAAGTATGGACACAACATTCAAGCTGGATTCAGCTCTAAATTTGGATTGTGATTAAATAGTTGACACAGCATAGGTTTCTGACACAGAATGAATGTGTTCTAATGAACTTAAAATTTTTGTTTTCTCTTAGAGCAATTCACTATGCTGTTGAATATTAATCCTCTCAAAACAAGAATGTGTCCTCAGTACTCGAATGCCCCACTCGCACTATCATTTTCCATGTTCAGTGGACCGTGAAATTGGGGTAAAAACTCTAATTTGGCATTAAAATTAGAAAGATCATATCATAGGGGACATGTGTACTAAGTTTGAAGTCGATTGGACTTAAACTTCATCAAAAACTACCTTGACCAAAAACTCTACTATCGTAGGTGGGGCATAAAAATGTTTGAAGAAATTTTCTTTTTTATTTATGAAATTTCAAATGAGAAAAATTGAACCCAATTTTTTTAATCACATCCCCCTTTCCCTTATTCCAAAACTAATCTCAATTAAAATTTCGAATGGAGTTTGCAACAATAACTACTCATTTAAATACATCATAAAATATTAAGATGTAAAAAAAACTGCTTGTTATCACTGAATGTTATTTATTATAATTTATCAGTTGGTAGTAAAAAGTGAATATACATTGTATATTGTATATAACAAAGATTTAAGTTGATTCTGGACAAAGAAAGATAACTCCAATTAAAAAAAAATCTTGCTATTGCACAATATTTTGCAATTAGATATTTCTTGCTTACTATTCTGGACAAAGAAAGATAACTCTAATTAAAAAAAATTTCCTATTTCACAATATTGTGCAATTAGATATTTCTTGCCATTGCGCAATACTGTGCAATTGAAAAGACTTGCTATTGCACAATACTTAATATAATAATTTTAGATCCTGATTTGGACCAACTTGAAAACTGGGCCCATAATAAAAAATCTAAGTACATTTTTGGATTCAGCATATCAAAGAACCCCAAGATTTCAATTTTTGTTGAAATCAGACTAAGTTTAATTTTGGACCCTTTGGACTTTAGTGTAGACCAATTTGAAAACAGGACCAAAAATGAAGAATCTACATACACAGTTAGATTTGGTATATCAAAGAACCCCATTTATTCAATTTTTGATAAAATCAAACAAAGTTTAATTTTGGACCCCGATTTGGACCAACTTGAAAACTGGGCCAATAATCAAGAATCTAAGTACATTTTTAGATTCAGCATATCAAAGAACCTAACTGATTCATTTTTTGTCAAAATCAAACTAAGTTTAATTTTGGACCCTTTGGACCTTAATGTAGACCAATTTGAAAACGGGACCAAAAGTTAAGAATCTACATACACAGTCATGACAGTTAGATTCGGCATATCAAAGAACCCCAATTATTCAATTTTGATGAAATCAAACAAATGATAATTTTGGACCCTTTGGGCCCCTTATTCTGTTGGGACCAAAACTCCCAAAATCAATACCAACCTTCCTTTTATGGTCATAAACCTTGTGTTTAAATTTCATAGATTTCTATTTACTTATACTAACGTTATGGTGCGAAAACCAAGAAAAATGCTTATTTGGGTCCCTTTTTGGCCCCTAATTCCTAAACTGTTGGGACCTAAACTCCCAAAATCAATACCAACCTTCCTTTTGTAGTCATTAACATTGTGTTTAAATTTCATTGATTTCTATTTACTTAAACTAAAGTTATTGTGCGAAAACCAAGAATAATGCTTATTTGGGCCCTTTTTTGGCCCCTAATTCCTAAACTGTTGAAACCTAAACTCCCAAAATCAATCCCAAACGTTCTTTTGTGGTCATAAACCTTGTGTCAAAATTTCATAGATTTCTATTAACTTAAACTAAAGTTATAGTGCGAAAACCAAGAAAATGCTTATTTGGGCCCTTTTTGGCCCCTAATTCCTAAAATGTTGGGACCAAAACTCCCAAAATCAATACCAACCTTCCTTTTGTGGTCATAAACCTTGTGTTAAAATTTCATAGATTTCCATTCACTTTTACTAAAGTTAGAGTGCGAAAACTAAAAGTATTCGGACGCCGGACGACGACGACGACGACGCCGACGCCAACGTGATAGCAATATACGACGAAAATTTTTTCAAATTTTGCGGTCGTATAAAAATGTGTGAACAATTAGGACTGAATCTGTCAGCAGAGAGTCATCTCATTTGACCAGTGACGCAAGTTTCAATTTTAAAAATGTCTGCCTAAACCCGGGTTGATTTTCCACAGAAAATTGCGTTATTCAATAACAAGAACCATTATTTTTTTATATATATGAAGTGGATATGAAATGGTGTTTAAAGTGTTATTGATTTTATTAACTTGAAAATAATTTGTTTTAGATTACAGTTAATTGTTTGGAAAATAGATGTATTTCGTAGTTGTAGTTTGCATTTAACTAACTTTCAGTAACTGGGAGCAATCTCCGAACTCAAAGGAAAATTCAAAACAAAAAATACCAATCAAAATCATTTACTCAATAAAATTGAGAATGGAAATGGGGAATGTGTCAAAGAGACAACAACCCGACCATAGAGTAGACAACAGCCGAAGGCCACTAATTGGTCTTCAATGCAGCGAGAAACTCCCGCACCCGGAGGCATCCTTTAGATGGCCCCATAACAAGTGTGTATACTAGTTCAGTGATAAAAGAGGGACAAAAGATACCAGAGGGACAGTCAAACTCACAAATAAAAAAATAAACTGACAACGCCATGGCTAAAAATGAAAAAAAGACAAACAGACAAACAATAGTACAGATGACACAATATAGAAAACTAAAGAATAAGCAACACGAACCCCACAAAAAATAGGGTGATCTCAGGTGATCCGGGAGGGTAAGCAGATCCTGCTTCGCATGTGGCACCCGTCGTGTTGCTAATGTGATAACAAATCCGGTAAATAGTCTAATTCGGTAGGTCACAATCATGATAAGGGACGTCAAACACATCAAATGAATGGATAACAATTGTCATAATCTTGACTTGGTAAAGACATTTTCTTATGTATTTACACTTGCTTTTATAGCTAGCTAAACCTCTCACATGAATGACAGACGCTTAAAATTCCATTATAATGACCACGATGTTTGAACAAAACATACAGAAACAATAGGTAACAATGCCAAAATTTGGGGTACATTAGTTATAATGTTTATAATGAATTTTTGATCTAAATCATTATAAAGACAAACAAATATGTCTACAAAGAAAAACAAAAAGGCATTTGAACAAAGCACAGTACCAAAAACGATAAACAAAACTTAAAATTTACCATAGCACACTATAAACACAATGAGGGGATATAAGTACCGAGTCACGTCAAATATGTATATCCAAAAATGACTAAAGAGTAAAATGATGCTTTAAAAAGAAAAAGGAAAGAAAGCTATAGCTTGTAAATCTGTAAATATAGATAATGCAATTTCCTATAGGAACTCCTTTTGCGACTTAAACTGTGCCACTTTATTATGAAGTTTTGTGAAAAATTATAACCCAAAACGGATAGTTGATATGCACTACTATGGTTCCTTTTATAATTGATGTATTCCCCTTGGTTTTAGTTTGTAACCCCGATTGTTTTCCCTCAATCGATAACTGACTTACCACTGTCGCCTTTATTAAGATGATAAACAATATCAGTACCTAGAATCTATACTTCAAAGAGTTGTTTTTTTTGTAAGGAGTATAACACTTTCCCCTTTGATAAAGTCTGCATTGTCTGAATATTAACGAGCGTTACATATTTCAAATTAAGATTTTTAAATGCCATACGATGCATGACATGAGGGTTTGTTACTAGCTTTGAAACTTTTGTTTATTTCGTGTATATTTGTTTCATTTTTTAATTTTCAAAACAATTCATCTTAACGGTTGTTGCAACAAAGGTTTTCTTTGGAGGAAACAGGTGGTTCCTTTTCGTTTCATGAAATGACACATTAATGAACATAAACATGGATTAAATATTATAATGCAAATAAAAATCTTTTGGGGAATATCCAGATGTAAATTGCAACTTTCATTTAGGAGTGCTTTTGCTAAATTTAGATGTGGAGTTGCTCCCCTTAGAATAGAAACAGGTAGAAATGAAAGAAAATAACTACACGAACATATTTTTATTGTAATAATAGTAATGAAGATGAACTACATGTTTTATTGAAACGTCCACTAGATCTTAGTCCTGTACCAAGTCAGGAAAATGGCCATTGTTATATTATAGTTCCTTTCTGTGTGTGCTAAATTGTAATGTTGTGTTTCTGTTGTGTCGTAGTTCTCATCTTATATCTGATTCGTTTCCCTCAGTTTTTGTTTGTAACGCGGATTTGTTTTTAATCCATCGATTTATGAATTTCGAACAGCGGTATACTACTATTGCCTTTATTAAGACAGATATTGTGTTATGAAGTTGCAAAAATTAATGTGGATTTTAATATTTTATTAGATAATGAAAAGTTATTTTTTTTTTTTAATTCAATAATGAAAGTGTCGCCATAACCTGCTATAGCATTTTAATCAGAAGAAATGTTTTTTGTCTAATTGATTATGCTATATTTTAATGATATTCATAAGCGAATAAGATAAGATAAGATAAGATAAGATAAGAATTTTATTAATCTAATCAAGAACCCATAAAGGGCATCATTTTACAACACAATATGATTGGAAAAAGCTAAACAGAAAACTAATACCATACTATAACGTTATGGACAGGATCAGAGCCTAACACAACATGTGTTTTATATAACTATTATATTAAATGTTATAACAATAAAATATTATATTATTTCATATATTTTGTTTATATATGGATCTTATTTCTAAACCTTTAATAATGTAATTTCTTAGGCACATGAGAGTTTGTAAATGCGCACTTGTGAACAGCCAGAAATATTTCTTATCATTAGGTAGTTCTTTAAAATTAGTAATAATTTCCTCTGTTCATTATATAATGGACAATTTACTGTAAAATGGGTCTCATCTTCAATAGAATTTGATCCATGTAATAAGCAGTGATGACATAGACGTTGAGTTCTCTCTCTATATTTTTTACTATATCTATCTTTCTCAATTCTAAGATCATGAGCACTTATTCTCATTTTACATATAGCTCTTCTTATACTAAAATCTTTAATTGATGAAAAAGCCTCCTTTACAAAGTCATTCCTGAGGTCGAAATAATTTTCTAATTTACTATTACCTTGTGATAAGGTTTCAGACCTTTTGACCAACCAAAATGTTTTAAAACTATTACAAAGTTTACATTTTACAAATTTAATTAATTTATTGAGCTTTGTATCTAAATTTTGTATATCAAGTGATTGAAGTACATATTTCATTGATGAATACCAACAATTAATGTTTTCTGCATCTAAAATTTTATTACAAACATAAGCATCATAAAGTAACCCTGTGTCCAATGTGTTAGCCTGTGTACATATTTTACCATAGATATAATGACAAAAAAATAAAGAGGAACTCTTGCAACCTCTGATAACACTGCTAAATTTGAGGCTTTCTTATTTACACCAAGAATATACTTTAAATATCTGAAATGTGATTTTTCCAAATAATCATTTATGTATATCAATTCAAATAGATAATCACTTTTTTTCTTGCAAGCAGCAGAGTTAATTTTAAATGAACCCCAAATTTCACTACAATATAATAAAATTGGTTTTATTGTGTGATCATATAAATGAATTGCAGTATCAATACTTGTATTACAAGCTGACATGGATTTTTGTAATTAAAATTTTGTCTTTAAGGAATTTTTTAATAGCTCTTCTTTCTCCTGTTGAAAAAGACCACTAGAAGTAAAGACTATTCCTAAATATTTACATTTATTAACACATTATATACCCTCTTTATCTAAATAAAGTGATTCCTTCAAAAATTTTCCAGACTTATTAAAAATTAAAACTTTTGTTTTGGACAAGTTTACATCTAGACACCAGTCAATACAATAAGTATGCAATATATCAAGTCGGTTTTGAAGACCTTTTTTTAGTGTTTGATAATACAATAATGTCATATATATATATATATATAAATATTATATAATATGTACAATATCGAATTGTTTTTTAACATTATTGTGTGTACAGTCTCTCATAAATTTTTTAAGATTGGAACATACAATGTGAATTTAAAGTTTGTTGTTATGCATTTATGTTTTATGTACCTGTATGAATACTTTATTGTGTAAATATGTGTAATTGTATGTGGTGAAACTTTAATAAAATATTGAATCTGAATCTCCTCCAATGAATAAATTCATCATAGATACCAGGATTGAAAATTCATATTTAAGTCAGACGCGCGTTTCGTCTACAAAAAGACTCATCAGTGACGCTCAAATGTAAAATTGTTAAAAAGGCCAAATAAAGTACGAAGTTAAAGAGTAATGAGGACCAAAAATTCCTAAAAGTGTTGCCAAATACGGCAAAGGTAATCTATTCCTGAGGTAGAAAAGCCTTATTATTTCAAAAATTCTAAATTTTGTTAACAGTTAATTTATAATAATAAGCATATCAATATTAACTCAGAATTGCTGACTACTGGGCTGGTGATACCCTCGGGGAAATAAATCTCCACCAGCAATGGCATCGACCCAGTTGTTGTGAATAAATTCATCATAGATACCAGGATTGAGAATTCATACTTACGCCAGGCTACAAAAAGACTCATCAGTGACGCTCAAATCTAAAATTGTCAAAAAGGCCAAATAAAGTACGAAGTTGAAGAGAGATAGGTTAATTCAAAACGGACTCATTCGCCTTGGGATACTTCAAACTATCTTGACACAATACGATACGTATACAATCTTACTCTACAATGGTTGATAAAGTTAATTGGTTTATTGATTGTGTTGCATGCTTCAATTGTTTTATAGTTTTGTACAGCCATCATCGGGTCTATTGATGTCATTCTGTCTAGTTACGTCTTTGTGATCACGTCCTGGTACGTCTTCGTGGTCACATGTAGGAGATGAACAACAATAAAGAGGATCATTAACAAATGTTGGAGAGAACGGAATATATTGGGTCCATCGCCATGACCTTATTTTTGACATACCAAACGGAAGGTCATACGTTCTTAATGAGTAGCTGCCCTTGTCCTCTAGATGTTCGGATGTTAATTCCCGCCATAACACTATTCCACGTTCTTCGACAGTACCTAGTTTACGGATAACAAAAATAAAAATGTATTTTTATAATTTATTCTGTCAGGAGTATTTCAATTCAATTCTTTCAAAAGATACTCTGAAATTTGCAACATAAAAATACATGCTTTCAGTTTGATTGTGTAATGTTAATATTGTAAACTCATCAATTGGGGTATCTCTTTTTTTAACGTTGTAGTGCAATGTTGTTTAGATTTTTGGTTTTTGTAGTCATGTCTTGGCCAAACCAAGCAGATTATTGGGCATTTGTGACTATAAGAAAAAAGGGTTGAATGCAAGCTCTCGTTTCTGTGTTTCAGCGTGAATGAAATATATTACATGTCCTTTGCATTGTTTCATATTCATTCAGTTTAGTATATTTAAAACAAGTTTTTTATTATCTCTAATGATTGATTAACAGCTAGATTTTTTTCCTATCAGAAATACAAGGTTACATACCGGGCATAACATTGTCCAATATTAATGCTGTGAAACAAGCCATAAACATATTGTTTCCTAAAAGAGCTAACAAAACCTGCATCGCATTTTCGTTTCCTGAAATAAAATCAAACCACAATATCAGCAAAAATACATTGATTATAATTTTTTAATATTTCTATCATACAACCGTTGTGATAATTTTGTTCAATCAAACCAGCTAACAAGATTACAACCAAAATAACCAAAGCGATTGTGTATAAAGTTAAATGATTCTGATTCCTGGACAAAATTATGTTTATTTCTTACCATCTGCAAAGATTTGTTCATTCTGCTTGGTCCATGGAGGCAATGTCAATCCCATGAACAAAGACAGACCGAACACTATCATGTTTCTGGGTGAGTTCAGGTCTACATACTGAAGATTTGATGCCCCAACAGCTGCTAGTACTCCTGATATACACAAAATTAAATGAGTATAGAATATAAACATATAATAAGAGGTATGGTTGCCAATGCGAAAACTTTCAGCAGAGACATATTATGATGTAAACAACATTAGTAGGGCAATATACTGCATACAGCAATGAGCATAATTTTTTCCTTCATTAAGGAGTGAAATGTTTACCTTTAACAATGAAAATAATGTTTGCTTTCAGCAATAATTATAATTTTTGCCTTCAACACAGATCAATATACATATATTGAATTTCAAATGCTTAAAGAAAACTGAAACAAATGAATAATTGAATAATTCACTATTCTCAAATGTCCTTTATAGATATCGTATACTGTCTTGCAAAGTTTATTAGATTATTTATAAATAGATACCGAACCATTCTTCTAAGTAGTGGAAGGAAAATCTAACGTTGATTTTATGATTCAAAAAATAAAAATTACATGTATAGGGTAAATATATAAAGCACTTTCTAACTCGTGTTTACCCGTTTAATCTCTTTGAACTTGAACAATATTGAAGCTCAATATATCAGATGTGTTTAATACCTTAAATGCATTATAATCAATGAAAATTAATAAGAATTAAATATGTTTCGTATCTCGTGTTTGGCATAATAAATTCTTTTAATAGATGTGTGCAAAATCTGTATCCATCTTATTGTTTTTCGGACTTAAACAAATTTTTAATCTGTTTCTATGAAATTGACAACTCACCAAAGAGTACAATGAATGATGCACCGATGATTGGATCAGGAACAGTAACAACAAACGCACTAAACTTGTTAAAACAACCAAATATTATCATCAGTATACCCGCTACAAGAACCACCCGTCTGCTGCCAACCTGTACATGTAGATAAAACTAAACTTGTTAAAACAACAAAATACTATCATCAGTATACCCGCTACAAATACCGCACGTATGTGCCAACCTGTACATGTAGGTAAGAACTAAACTTGTTAAAACAAACAAATATTATCATCAGTATACCCGCTACAAGTACCGAACGTCAGCTGCCAACCTGTACATGTAGATAAGAACTAAACTTGTTAAAACAACCAAATACTATCATCAGTATACCCGCTACAAATACCACACGTCTGCTGCCAACCTGTACATGTAGGTAATAACTAAACTTGTTAAAACAACCAGATACTATCATCAGTATACCCGCTACAAGTACCACCCGTCAGCTGCCAACCTGTACATATAGGTAAGACCTAAACTTTTTAAAAAAAATATTATCATCAGTATACCCATTACAAATACCACACGTCTGCTGCCAACCTGTACATGTAGGTAATAACTAAACTTGTTAAAACAACCAACTACTATCATCACTATACCCGCTACAAATACCACACGTCTGCTGCCAACCTGTACATGTAGGTAAGAACTAAACTGGTTAAAACAACCAAATACTATCATCAGTATACCCGCTACAAGTACCACACGTCTGTTGCAAACATGTACATATAGGTAAAAACTAAACTTGTTAAAACAACCAAATATTATAATCAGTATACCCACTACAAATACCACACGTCTGCTGCCAACCTGTACATGTAGGTAAGAACTAAACTGGTTAAAACAACCAAATACTATCATCAGTATACCCGCTACAAATACCACACGTCTGTTGCAAACATGTACATATAGGTAAAAACTAAACTTGTTAAAACAACCAAATATTATAATCAGTATACCCACTACAAATACCACACGTCTGCTGCCAACCTGTACATGTAGGTAAGAACTAAACTGGTTAAAACAACCAAATACTATCATCAGTATACCCGCTACAAATACCACACGTCTGTTGCAAACATGTACATATAGGTAAAAACTAAACTTGTTAAAACAACCAAATATTATAATCAGTATACCCACTACAAATACCACACGTCTGCTGCCAACCTGTACATGTAGGTAAGAACTAAACTGGTTAAAACAACCAAATACTATCATCAGTTTACCCGCTACAAGTACCACACGTCTGTTGCAAACATGTACATATAGGTAAAAACTAAACTTGTTAAAACAACCAAATATTATCATCAGTATACCCACTACAAATACCACACGTCTGCTGCCAACCTGTACATGTAGGTAAGAACTACACTTGTTAAAACAACAAAGTATTATCATCAGTATACCGCTACAAATACCACAGGTCTGCTGCCAACCTGTATATGTAGGTAAGAACTACACTTGTTAAAACAACAAAGTATTATCATCAGTATACCGCTACAAATACCACACGTCTGCTGCCAACCTGTACATGTAGGTAAGAACTACACTTGTTAAAACAACAAAGTATTATCATCAGTATACCGCTACAAATACCACACGTCTGCCAGCCTGTATATGAAGTAATTTAACTGTTAAAAAAACCAAACATTATCATCAGTTTACCCGCTACAAATACCACCCGTCTGCTGCCAACCTGTACATGTAGGTAAGAACTAAACTTGTTAAATCAACCAAATATTATCATCAATATACCTGCTACAAGTACCACACGTCTGCTGCCAACCTGTACATGTAGGTAAAAACTAAACTTGTTAAAATAACTAAATATTATCCTCAGTATACCCGCTACAAGTACCACACGTCTACTGCCAACCTGTACATGTAGTAATTAAACTCTCATTACATATTCTATATCATGTCATTGACAGTACGAGTACAACACACCTATAAAATGGTGTCTCTGTAAAACGGGAGTAATATGGTGATATTTATGGAAACATAAAGTCCCCCTTTCTCGTATTTTTACCACAACTCGTGCCTTATAATGTTTTACACTAGAGCACAGTTTTTGGTAGATGGTGTTGCTAATTTTTTGCTTATTTTTAATTTTTAAGCTTTTAAGACTATTATTTGTTTTACAGGGTTTTTTTTTTTTTTTTTTTTTTTTTTGCCGTGTTTTTGTTATTTTTTATTGTTCTTCTCGCTGTTTTTTCTCATCATATAGTAGTATTGCTAGGTTTATCTCGGAGCAAAGACGACAATATTAGTATTTAGAACTATTCGTCTAAGATTACAGATTCTAAGATATGCTTACTGTTTTGTGTAATAATTGGCTGTACGTCACAATTAACCTCCAGAAAGGGAATACAATTGAACATATCTCACTGTTAGTGATATTTAAAAGAAATATTCTCTAACTAATTTTCTAATGACAATTAATAACCTGATTTTTTTTAGCTATTTTCACAATTTCGTTTGTTTAATGCAGAATTTCACTCATTACTAAAAGGAATGCAAATAGCTGTTTTGCAGTGATTAGGATTAAAACACAATAATGACTATTGTAACCCTATTTTTGACATTTTTACATATAATGTCTATTTGTTTTGTCCAATATAATGGAGTTTGATGCGACAGCCACACAAGTGAGAGGTTTAGCTAGTTATACAACCAGGTTAGAAGACCTGTTGGTAACCTTCAGGCTGTTGTCTGTTCTATGGTCGGGTTGTTGTCTCTTTGACACATTCCCCATTTCCATTCTCAATTTTATTAATCCACCGTTTTCTACATAAAATATCCCTATACCAAGTCAGGAATATGACAGTTGTTATCCATTCGTTTGATATGTTTGAGCTTTTAATATTGCCATTTCATTAGGGACTTTCCTTTTTGATTTTTTCCTCGGTGTTCAGTATTTTTGTGATTTTACTTTATACTGATTATAAAGCATAACAGTTATATACACGGTCCAGATAATTTGCAATAACAAATTGCTCATATTTACAATGAGGAAAAACAGCAGGGTTTACGTCAGCATGAATATACAGAATTCCTCTATATAACCCTAATGTGAATAGCTGTTTGACAACAAAAACAAAACCACATCGTATGGAGGAATGACATATCTCACCCAAGGTAATTTTATAATCGTATATATTATTACACTTCAAATGATCTGTACCTTTGTCAAACTGATGACACCAATATTCTGACTACATGAAGTTACACCAAATCCTAGACCAACAGCTGCTGATAAAATACCATCTATTCCTTCTACTAGTATTCCTGGAAAAGAAATAGAATGTATCAGAAATCTTATTTAATTAGGTATACGATGCTGTATAATGCTTATCTCACTATATGTATTTTTAACTGTTCAGGTAGAAATACACTCATTAAATTTCAAGTCCATGACAATGAAAATCTCCAGTCTTTATATTGGATACATATGCTCAAAACATTACGTATAAAAGAGGGACGAAAGATACCAAAGGGACAGTCAAACTCATAAATCTAAAACAAACTGACAACGCCATGGCTAAAAATGAAAAAGACAAACAAACAACAGCACACACGACACAACATAGAAAACTAAAGAATAAACAACACGAACCCCACCAAAAAACTAGGGGTGATCTCAGGTGCTCCGGAAGGGTAAGCAGATCCTGCTCCACATGCGGCACCCGTCGTGTTGCTTATGTGATAACAAATCCGGTAAATAGTCTAATTCGGTAGGTCACATTCACGAAAGGGAAGGGGATTGTAGTTACGACGTAAGGAACATATCCGATATCATTTGTGAAACGGTTATTCCATAACGGTCAACCAACTCGTGATATCGTCCGTAAAATTTACGAAGGGATGATTTCAACTTCACCGTTTGGAACTCTTGGTTTAATAGCTTCCTTGTGAGCAGCAACCGACGAGATGTATAGTGGGGATGTCGAGTTGTAGTATATCGCAGTTGATACGACATTTAAGAACCTGTATTTCCTGTTATGATATCTTAATCGATGATTGCTGCTTAGGGACGACATCAAAAGTTCAATGAAGGATAAAAAAACTTAATTCACATAGTGTTTTCACTGACCCCCACCCCCTCTTAACTTAATTTGGGAAAAATTGATTGACCCATATGGATATATGTAAAAATCAATGTCGGATAACCAAAATGCATTAGTTCAACCTCCACCCCCAAACTATTTGAATTAAGTTTTTTATCTTACATTGATCTTTTGATGTCGTCCCTTACAATGAAACTATTCAACCAAGTGTTCCAAAGTTAAAGTCATCTCCTCAAAAAATTTAGGGACGCCTTTACGAGCTGGTTGACCTTTGTATAACATCTGTTTTGCAGATGATGGCAGGTTTTTTTTCCAGGAGAGTAGAAAAATAAACTAAAAAAGACGAAAACAAACAAACAACAGTACACAAAACACAACACAGAAAACTAAAGACCGAGCAACACGAATCCAAACAATAATTAGGAGTGAAAGAACGTCAATTGTAACCACAATCCCGTCTTCGAATGGGCTTTATGTTGTAATATTTTCAAACTAGCCATGATAATCATAATGACCTAAACTTTACAATCGCCAACTTCTAATTTCAAAGTAGTAAAAGAGGGACGAAAGATACCAGAGGGACAGTCACCATTTGGAACTCTTGGTTTAATAGCTTCCTTGTGAGTAGCAACCCTCTATCAAGAAAATCATGATAGGAAATAAAAGCACGGGAATATCGTATCAATTGGGAGATATATATCCCGTATGCAGGTGCTGCTGGAATGGTGCTACTTAGAAATGGAAAGTTAACAATTGGAAAGCCGAAATCATCTCTTTTGTCGTAAAGTTTTGTTTTCAACCGACCCTCGTTGTCAATTTCTAGATGTAAGTCAAGATAAGAGGTCGACTTAACTGTATCTGTAGTATCCTTTATCTCTAGATCGATGGGATAGATGCGTTCCACATTGTCACCAAATTTCGAATTATTTTTATGAAAGAACATCATCTATATAGCGGAAAGTAGAGTTAAAGGCTATCGCTAACTTCTTATCTTACTTCCTAAGAAGTTCCTGTATGAAGTCAGCCTCATAATAATTAAGAAACAAGTCGGTAAGAAGAGGGGCACAATTTGTTCTCATTGGAATACCGACAGTCTGTTGAAAAACACATCATCCGAACGTAACAAATATGCTGTCAATCAAAACATCAAGCAACTTGATAATATCAGTTTCAGAGATTGTTTTTTTAATCAGAGTGATCCTTTACAAAGTAGGATTTATCCCTCCCTAAGACAAGATACTTGTATCTAAGTTGGCCTTTCTTTTTTTATGAGACAAAGCAATACCATCTCTTTCAATTTGTCTTTTAGTTTGGAATGTGGAATACTTGTGTAAAGTGTAGAAAAGTCAAATGTTTTAATACTATTACAATATGAAAGAGAGTTAGATTGTATGTACTCTATTAAAGATCTTTGGAATTTTTAAGTATCCACATCTGATTCACACCACCTTTAGAATACGCAGTTTCACAATAACTTTGAAGCCCGTCTTTGATTGCTGATAAAATAGATGTTAATAATTTAGAAAGAGGTTTCGAAGAGCACTTGGAAAACCCAGCAATATACCGTTGTTTGTAAGGACACTTATGTAGCTTAGGTATCCAATACAGTGATGGAAGATCCAGTTCTTCATCTTTGGTTGAAATGCCAATGGAACATAGAACAGACCTATGATTATCCAGGATTTCCTCTTTGGTAAGTGTCGTGAGGGTATATGTTGAGTTTCCAAGTGAATTGGCAATACCTAATTCGTTTATCAAGCAGTTAATGTAATGAGTTTTACACACAAAAACGATATTGTTTGGGGCTTTATCTGCGTGGACAACAACATATTCGTCATGGAGATAGGATAAGTGTTTTGCAACATTTGGGTCTTTAAAGATTGACGTAGCATGGGCATTCATTGATAGACCCATTCATTTGCCTAATTCTGATGTGTATCAACGACATCACTGCCTGAATACATTCTGAAAGAGTGTCTACGTCTTCCTTCTCGCGCTTAGTAATTGAAAACTTTAGTTGCAATAGGTTTGGTATAGGTATAAGAAATTATTGGTACAGACTGATCTTTGAAATAAGGAGGTATTTTGGATTGAACTAATTTATGATGAAGGACATTGCCTAAGTTGACGCCATCGATACCTTTGTCGGCAAAAAAAAGATTAAGGAAAGATCTTTTCTCTTTTTTTTTTTCGTAATGCGGACTGGCTTGAAAAGTCTGTGACTTGCAATATCCAAAATTATAGCTGTAATTTTGTACTGGTTTGAATGAGGGTTTGTAACAGTGGTTTCCAAACATAAATTGAACAGAGAATGAAGTTTAGAAAGGGTTAATGAATAAAGTTTCGTGCGAATAAGAATACCTAACGGTTTTTTGTATAAATGGCAGAAAGTCAATAATAGAGACATTATGTAGAGTAGGTGATGTATAATGACGATGACCATTACTGTGTCTACGTCGAGGAGTAGAGTTAAAAAATATTCATCACATAAACCGAGCTACACGAAGGACTAGAAAGAATACCTATACATGTACCATCAATTTTGGCATTGCAACCGTATGGTGTCGCAGTTCCCAATCGTCTGACATTTATATTTCTCAACTGTACGTTACACTCGTGCATATTCATGCTATATAGTTGTTGAGGCAAATAAACTCACAAAGTTTTACATCTGTTCATCGCAGAATGATCGGGGAGAAGATTGAGCTATTTTAATAAATTAATTTACATATTGTTACCACTGTGTAAAGCAGGTGGTGGTGAAACTACACCCGTTATTCTGGCAAATAATGCTACTGACTTTAAACTCCGTCTTTGACACATGAATGTTTTGTCATGCTTTAATAACAAATGAACCTACTGAGTCTTACCTCTGTTTATGGCAGAGGGAGGCGGTGGAACAGCACCAGCTATTCTGGCACACGTGTAATAATCACCAATAGACTCGATTACAGAAGTTATTACACCTGCTATAAATGCTACAAACAAACCCGAGTTAAATGTTGGCATGCCATGTCTACCTGAAAAAGAAACAATATTTAATTGAATTATGACTCGGGTTAAAAGAGAGGCGAACGATACCAAACGGATAATCAAACTCATAAGTCGAAAGCAAACTGATATTACTGTCAAGTGAAATCTACCTGAAAAAAGAAATCGGATATAACTGACTTTCGAACTCTAGAAAAATACCTGAAAAATAATCATATTTTACTGATTTTTGAAATCAGTTTAAATGCTCGCATTTAAAATCAGCGGATACCAGAAAAACAAATGCCTTCTTTAAAGTCACCTTTACTTATGATAATGATATAGAGTTAAAACTCGTGTACTAATTATCGTATAAACTATACTTTATCTCTTCGGTAAATATTTTGGAGACGAATTGGGAATTGACTCGTTGGTTTCTAGGTACCATGCTCGCCGCGAAGCGGAGGTTGTCGTGTCGATCTTCGGGTGAGCAATACCAAAGACTAACACTTGTATTTGAAGTTTATTCATCAGGCACGCAGTATGTAGGTGTAACTTCAGATATGTGTCGTCTTGAAATTAAGATAGTGTGACTGTTTAAGAGCATGCGATACAGTAACATTGAAGGTAATGACGTTGCTAACGTAAAATGTTATTTTCGCGACGTAACTATGACATATCGGGAAAAGATGCATTTTTGACTGATTTTTATCATTCAAACTGATTTAATTTGAAAACGAGTGCATGGACCCCTATTTTTTAAAATAGCAATTTATTTCATTTTGCAAGGAGATTATGTGACCCAAATTTTATAAAACTGTAAATAGCGCAATTTTTTTAATTTTAATAAACATGCAGCAAAAAATGACGTTTTTTCCTCTATTCATGAGCATTTGATAAATATAGAGTTATTTCGGAATAAAAATTGCATAATTTTTAATGATACTCATAAAATACAGAAATTACCGATTATTTAACAAAAAACTATTTGTGTTTATCTTTTAAAGCAAAAAAGTTACGTCGTTCTTTCGAAAAAGAAAATACGGACACAAATCTGAATTTTGAGCATATATACAAAATTTCGACCTCATTTTACTCAAAAAGTAGCACATGAAGGTATATTTTTTATGACATATTTTATTTAATCAGGTAAAAAAATAGCCTATATGCAAATTTTCATCAACTTGTAAATACAGGTTCGAAACTGTATCGTATGCCCTTAAAGAAATATGCCTTTCATTGAACTACTAGTATTACCTCTTCAGCTAGCAAGTTAAAATTAGTCCGTGCATTTCAGCTCAACTAAGATGGGTAATTTCATTTCTCATCAAGGTGTCGTTTCCTGGAAATCGTATAGTCGATTATTTGATATTAATAGAAATATGCTCTTTAACTTTATGCTTCCAAAGGAATAACCATATTCAAATGTATGAGTCCTCAATTCTCTTCAACTTTATGTTTGTTTGGCTTTTTAACTATTTTGATCTCAGCATCTTTGATGAGTCTCGTATAGACGAAACGCGCGTTTGTGGTGTCAAATTATTAACCTGGTAGCTTTGATGTACTTTGATAACTATTTGTAAGTTTGATCATAATCCTACCAGGATAGGGAAATGAGACCCAGGAAGCAGTTTTTAATTCTTCATCTCGTAGATCAGTTCGAGCCTGGTACCCATAGCTGTTCTTGTCGCTTGGAAATGCTCCGGTTGTTGTTAAAATGTAACATAGCAGCCACATTAAACATACGGAAATAATCACCTTATATAAAAAATGAAACATAATTATAAAAAATTATAGTCAATTTTTGTGGCGTTGATGACCCCCCCCCCCCTCGTTGATACCTTCGTGTGACGGACAGTACCTCTATTAAGCTGTTTTGGGTGTACTTTGTGTATTCGTTGTAAGTATGGGTTAACATGTCGATATGTACTATTGTATTATGTTTTTATGTATTTCTCTGTCCTGAATACTCTTGCATTTATTTGACCTGTATTCCTGTCATGTAAGATTGTCATTTGAGTGATATATTTAACATTGCCATAAAGCACACTGTTTGGCTAACCACTATTTTTTTCTTTAAATGTCCTGCACCCAATTAGAAATATGGCAGTTGTTATTCAATATTTCGTTTGTATGTATGTTGCATTGACGTTTGTTTTGTGTTGCACTTCAGTGTTTTGTTGTTTTCCTCTTATAGTTGATGTATATCTTTCGGTTTAGTTTGAAACACGGATTTGTTTATTTACAATCGGTTTTTTTTATGACTTTTGAACAGCTGTATACTACTCTTGCCTTTATTTATATAACCCTGAAGCAATAAAACAATTAAATACCGACAAAAATTCACTTTCTACGACGGAAACTATGACACAGCTGGAGCTGCTTACTTTTTCAAAACACCCAACTTCTCCTCAAGTTTATATTTCATATTCAATTATGTTTTATTTTTCAAAGTTGTTTGTTTACATACGAAACAGTGTTTGTTATTGTGTTCACAACTTTGTATTTTTTTCTAGCTGTCTTATAAAACTTTCATATCCTAGTCTTTACTGTGACAGCGTGGTTTTCATTCACTACATCTTTGGTTCTTATGTAAAACAGTTATGCATTAAGAAAGAAGTTAAAACTCTCAGTTCATATACATAGTGCTTTCAATACCAAAATAAAGGAGATGCGGTAAGATTGTCATTAACACAACTAAAGTTCGTTTGAAATGTAAAATACAATATAAAAGTATATTTACTCACAGAAAACATTTTATGGAACACTACTTGGGTTTTCCGTTTATCGTGTCTTACAACCCCTTTTTCCTTTCCGGTTAATTTTATAGTACAAGGGACATCAATTTCTAATGTTGGTATACATTCCGACAGCAATATAATAAGACCAATGGTGCTACAAATATTGAGTGCTAAGTTTCATCAATATGATGCTACCGTTCATGTATAGTGAAACAAGTATTGTATCATCCATTTACAGTTTTCAAATATAGTACAACAACCTTTCTTCGATGTTTTAGCGGTTACATAAATGGATAGTTTATCAGTTTAAAATCAAGAAATGACTCTTATGTAAATACCATTTTTCTCGTCCGTTGTGAACCACTTATAAATTTCACATATATATATATATAATTAACGAGAGATTTTTTAACACTATTTCTGTCAGAGTTTGTTTAGAGAAGGCCTGCACCAATATTTAAAAACCTGTACAGCAACAAAACCAGCAGCATTCGTTGATATCCAGCAAAATACAACCAAGTGCTTCCAAACGTATTTCAATGTTGTCACCGATTTAGGAGCAAATAAACTTATCATAGATATCATGATTGAAATTTCATATTAGCGCAAGACGCGCCTTTCGTCATGTTTACATTTTGACATGATTTCAAAAGGTAAGTTTGAAATCGAAAAATCAAATAATCGTTTACTGCAGTTGCGCTCGTATATTTCATTTCGGGCTTTTTGAGTATCCCTTCTTTAGTTACAGCAAAGTGTTGTCCTCCTTGAAAATGACAAGAAGAAATAAGCTATTTTACCATAGAAATGAAAATAATAGCTTGTTGCAGTTCCCAACACCACCTTTTCATTGTGATTTTGAGCATATAAAAGTCGATCACCTACGATATATTAAGGCATTGTTTCTCACTTAAAATATCCAAAACAAAAAAGGACAAATATTAATGTTTACATCCGATTTATTGAAAGTATTAATTGAGAATTCTTGATTGATTAAAGCAAACTATCATTAAGGTAAAAGTTTTTCTTCTTTTTGATATTGAAATTAAGACCTTTACTAAGTTTGCTTTAAACTGCGATCCCTTACAATATAGGAACCAGTTTTCTATTTAAGAAGCGCAATTGTTGCCGAAAGAAATACGTGTAGATTTATTTATGATTTCTACATATATATATGTTCTAGAAATCAGGACGTAAAGTAAAATGATTTTTCCTGCATTTTATTGTTATCATTCAGATGCCATTATCCCATTGTGTTTTTTGAGGCATTAGATTTCGTGACTCAGTTCAGACTCAAATAACCACATACAATAACATTAACGGTACCAATTTTCCTGCTCCAGATGCACATTTCGACAATACATGTCTCTTCAGTAATGCTAGTGGCCAAAATATTTGAAATCCAAAGCTTATTTAAAAGATGAAGATCTATAATCCAAAAGGTCCAAAAGGTATAGTCAAATCTGTGAAAGAAATCACAGCTTTGCAAGAGGGAGATACATTCCTTAACTTATACTAAGGCTACTTGGCTGGTGATACTTTCGAGGACTAACAGTCCACCAGCAGAGGCATCGACCCAGTGGTAGTAATAACATTAACAGTATCAATTTTCCTGCAGTAGACGCGCATTTCGACACACACATCCAAACATGTTTTATCTGTATTATGTACTTACCCAAAAGCGATTCCCCAATGAGAACCAGCAAGTTCATATCCAGTCTTAACAACACCAAGTCCCATCATCATTATAGTTGGTGCAACCGTTAGAGGTCCAATAAATCTCAACAACAAAGTCAAGATACCACTAGCTCCCAAAAATATCTCAAAAACACTGGCTACCATTATTGATCCCGTTATCTTCATTTAAATAAAATTGTAATTGGTAAAAAGTAACCTTCAGTGAAGTAGTCAGAAATAATTTAACAATCTTCAGTAAATTGGTTTGATTTAGAGAATGGGATTTCGCAAAGAAACCCGAAAATGCAAAGTTACTTGATTATTGTTTTGTTTACCGCTGAATAGATCGATATCTTTAAGTAGACTCTGTATTTCTTGACGCAGTCGATATTGTACAAAATTCTTTATTTGAGATTTTATTCTTACTTAACTCTACCCAATAAGTTTACTGACGTTGAACCGGCAAGACTTTGCTCTTTTGATTGAATGAATTAAGAATCAACATACTTTTCTGAGAAATCATTTAATTTGCTCTATTTCAAACGAGTTATATTCGCCAATTCTTCAGTATACTTCTCTGTTAGAAGGGAAATGTTCCTACTTGTTTTTCTGTTAACATGAAGTTTACTTAAATTGCAGCGGTGATGGGTTTTTATTGTGTCTTGGCATTTTCTAGATAACGATACAGGATCATTTAAGCTGATTAATTTTTATGTAAGCACTTATTATATTGGCCAAGATAGATTTTGATGTTTAATACAAACCATGTTTAAACGTGTTTTCCAATAGGGTTCTTCGCCATCGTGGTCTGTTATATTACCTGTCAATTAATTATAGCTATCAATTTGACGTTTTCTTTAAAAAAAAAAAGCATCACTTACAAATGTTTATTTGATGGATATATTACTAATCTTTACTATTTCAATCTAGTTTTTAAGAGCATGTTAAGGTCAAGGTGATTTTTATTCGAAAAGTATCCAATCCGAACAGACATGTGTTTTGAATGACCTTGATTGCAAAATGTTTTAATTGTTATATGTAAACATACATGACTATTTTCTTTGCTTCAATCTTTTATAGTCTACAACCATAAACAAATCATAACAAGTTATATGCTAACCTAATATTGTACTCATCGTCGGATTTATCATTGTTGTGTTAAATTCTGGACATTTCCACTTCTCAAAGTCTGTCAGGGCCAACATAGGAACTATGTAAGCAAAAGCAGGACACTGGACTATTGGTAGTCTGAAATGCACATGCCTTATTTAATAATTATCACTATATACTATATATTAATCCGATGTTATATAGAAATACAGCATGTGCAAAAGGAAACAAGGACATGTGCCGTTTATGTGTTTATCAGGGAACAATACCATTATTCTCCCAATTGATACGATATTCCTGTACTGGCATTTCCTATCATGATTTTCTTGATAGAGGATTGTTGCCCACAAGGAAGCTATTAAATCAAGAGTTCCAAATGAAGTTGAAATCATCTCTTCGTATATTTTACGGACGCCATCACGAGTTAGTTGACCGTTATAGAATAACCGTTTCACAAATGATATCGGATATGCTCCTTACGTCGTAACTACAATCCCCTTCCCTTTCATAAATGTTACCTACCGAATTAGACTATTTACCGGATTTTTAACTCATAAGCAACACGACGGGTGCAACATGTGGAGCAGGACCTGCTTACCCTTCCGGAGCACCTGAGATAATCCCTAGTTTTGGTGGGGGTCGTGTTGTTTATTTTTTTAGTTTTCTATGTTGTGTCATGTGTACTATTGTTTGTCCTTTTCATTTTTAGCCATGGCGTTGTTAGTTTATTTTCGATTAATGAGTTTAACTGTCCCTCTGGTATCTTTCGTCCCTCTTTTATTCAAGTGTTTACACTTCTTTTACCACCAAAAGTGACAAAATTTTACATTTTACAAAACACAAAGTCAACCTGATATTGAGAGGATTCAACAGACAGGAAGCAATACCATTAGTCAATTTTTAACAGTTGTTTATCCCAATCTCTTAAGTTATCCGAGATAAATAGCATCCTAACTGTATTCAACAACATAAAAACGTTAGTTTGCATTGGCTTGGAAAGAGATAAGCTGCAGACTAGGATTATTTTACTGGTCCACATTGTGTTTTTAATCTTTCGATTCTTACAAAATGATATAACCTGATGAGTAAGCCCCATTCCCGATCAAAGGCCTATTGTCTTGTAGATTTCCTGTTTGCTGTTAGTTTCATTACTGTTACTTATGAAAGATATTACTTTTCAACTACAGAGAATATAATGATAATGGTAATTGGTTATTGTGTGGTGATTATAATTGTTTACCTGACTCCTATAAATGTCTGTATAACGGTACATATCCCACAGGCAAACAGCATGTTACCCAGAATCATTGATGTGACCTCTACGTCACCTTTTGCACAAATTATAGTTGCCACAAGAACAGGGGTTGCAAGGTTAGAACTCAATAACATCAGGTAATGCTACAAACAGTTTAATATTTAATAATCAAATGGTTCATGAAGTAACGCCGGACCAACGGACAATTTCTATAATGAATAGAATAACAATTAGGAAAACAAATCCGTAGATAAAAAAACGTACAGTAGTATACCGCTGTTCGAAATTCATAAATCGATTGAAAAAAAAAAATCCGGGTTACAAACTAAAACTGTGGGAAACACATCAAATATAAGAGGAGAACTACGACACAACAGACACATAACATTGAAATGTTACACACACAGAAACGAACTATAATATAACAATGGCCATTTTCCTGACTTGGTACAGGACATATAAAACAAAATGGTTGGTTGAACCTGGTTTTGTGGCATGCCAAACCTCCCGCTTGTATGGCAATATTAAATGTAACATTGAAATGACAACATTACATGACAGGACTACAATACAAATAAATGGGAGAACATATAGGACAGAGAAACACACGAATAATAGCTAACAAAAGGTACCAGGTTTAAAATTTAATACGCCAGACACGCGTTTCGTCCACACAAGACCAACCAGTGACGCTCAATGAAAAAAGTATATAAAACCAATTTCATTTTGTAACATGTAGTTGTGTGGAAAAAGAGTTCATCGTATCTTATTTTAATCATTTGTTGTAGATTCTTTTCATATCAATCAAGAACCTCAAGGTAAATGAATTAATGACACAGAATGATATAATTACAGTAACAAATCCACGTTGGAGAGTCCACATTACCTGTCAGGTTGGGGTACTACAGTTTACATTACCTAAACAGCTTGAAGTACTGAAGTGATTCACAGTTGAGAGTCCACATTACCTGTAAAACTAGTAGTACTGTAGTAATCCGTGGTAGGCAGACCAGATAACCTGTAAAGCTAGTAGTACTGTAGTAATCCGTGGTAGGCAGACCATATTACATGTAAAGCTTGAAGTACTGTAGTAATCCGCGATGGGGTGTCCATATTACATGTAAAGCTTGAAGTACTGAAGTGATCCGCGGTGGTGTGTCCATATTACATGCAAAGCTTGAAGTACTGAAGTGATCCGCGGTGGGGTGTTCATATTACAAGTATAGCTTGAGGTACTGTAGTAATCCGCGGTGGGGTGTTCATATTACATGTAAAGCTTGAAATACTGTAATAATCCCCGGTGGGGGTCCATATTATATGTAAAGCATGAAGTACTGTAGGAATCCACGATGGGGTGTCCATATTACCTGTAAAGCTTGAAGTACTGTAGTGAACCACAATGGGGAGTCCGCATTACCCGTAAAGCTAGAAGTACTGTAGTACAGTACAGTAGATAGTCTGCATTGCCTGTAGAACTGGTAGTACTGTAGTTATATACGATGGAGATTCCACATTACCAATAGAACTAGTAGTATGGTAGCTATCCACAGAATGGAGTCAACATTACCTATAAAACTGGTAGTATGGTAGTAATCCATGCTAGGGAGAACACATAACCTTAAGAGCTAGTAGTATTTTAGATTTACACGATAAGGAGTCAACATTACCTGTACAGCTAGTAGTATAGTAGTTATCCACGGTAAAGAGTCAACATTACCTGTACAGCTAGTAGTATAGTAGTTATCCACGGTGGGTTATCCTCAACCTTATACTGTAAACCACGCAGTACTCCAGATGTTTTCATCTGAAAAAAAAAACAAATCTTGCAAAGCCAAAAAATATGTTAAAACGTTAATGTAGTACCCTACTAGCGGTGTTGGCTGTCAAATTCATGTTCACCGATTTCACTCAAACTCTCATATTTGATTTTTTTTTCTCTGATGTGTCGTAGTTCTCATATATTTGATACGTTTCCCTCAGTTTTAGATTGTAACCCGGATTTGTTTTCTCTCTATCGATTTATGAATTTTGAACAGCGGTATACTACTGTTGCCTTTATATATCATAGTAAAACGTATATCCGATTAATTAAAAGTATAAAATAAACAATTTACAAAGCATTGGCACGATTAAATGTAGCATAATTTCGTGTGTTTTTTTTTTTTTTTTTTGTCTAGATGCCATTCAATTAACCATCGAGTTGATTTTCAAAGATTGACGACGGTCATATAAGCGATATAAACATAAATCTATGAATAAAATTTGATTTTTTTTTTCTAGGTCTGTTAAATTTCATATTGTAGGTTAAAAATATATGTTAATCATTGTTTTTACCTGTATTCTAACGAGTTTTGTCGATTAAATCAGTCAATCAAAGGATTTACCTTTGTTTCACTTTCAATGTTGACTTTCTTGACTTTATAATACCTGAATACGCATAATTCGTGCGTAATCCATCTCTAGCAAAAGGTTAAACAGACGGTCACATGGATACGTATTGAATTAGGTCAAACTATTCACTTACAAGTGAAAAAGAATCATCGTTGTTTCTTAGCTTACTTTGACAAAATTGAACCATACTGGCTGCTTTAAGCGAATTATTATTTCACTTTTTCAGTTTCATTAATAATCGTACAAAAATTTTTTTTTAAATATTTATCTCTCAAAGATTTAGTTCGAAATTACAACTTGACCATGAGGCTAATGAGTATTCAACTATACGTGTATGTTTCAATTGAGTCTGTTATTTTGATTTGATGACCACAATTACGAGGCACTCCAATATAATACAATACAATACACTAATTATTTGTTACTGTCTCACTATTAATAATACAGAATACACATTTCAAATTGTAAAAGTAATTTTTTTTTTAAATATTTAAAAAGCTATCATAAAAAAAAGTTAAATCATAAAACAAATTTCAAATTAACCTCATTATCGGTATGAAAAGCGTCGTCTACGGTCTAAATTAGGATTGCAAGTTTTCAGCACATTTTTATATCACATTAATATTGTCATTCACCAAAATAACTGAAAATTTCACGGAAAGAGCGCAAAACAAATGCTAACAGAACGCGTGCATACAAATGTAATTATAATTTTTTTATGCAAATGCAATAATATTTATTTGATATCTAGATATAAGAAGATGTGGTATGAGTGCCAATGAGACAACTCTCCATACAAGTCACAATTTGTAAAAGTAAACTATTCATTTTTTTTTTTACATAAATAAGGCCGTTAGTTTTCTCGTTTGAATTGTTTTACATTGTCTTATCGGGGCCTTTTATAGCTGACTATGCGGTATGGGCTTTGCTCATTGTTGAAGGCCGTACGGTGACCTATAGTCGTTAATGTCTATGTCATTTTGGTCTTTTGTGGATAGTTGTCTCATTGGCAATCATACCACATCTTCTTTTTTATACATTATAGGTCAACATATACCCCATTTTTGCTTCTTTGCAGTTATGAGTAAAACAATGGCAGCATAATAATAATAATAATAATAATAATATGCTCTTTTGAGTTTTATTAATATCCGTTATGTTACCCCATATTGTGCAGCAGAAGTCAAATATTAGAATTTTAACATAAAAATAAAATTCGGATATGTGTATGTTGAAATGTGAAACTACAAAACTAAGTAACACCAACCATGAAGCCAATGCAAAACATAGTTAATCAACTTTTGTTATATACCAGATATGTTACCTATACCGTGGAATACTGAAACCTCCGAATATTGTTATATACCAGATATGTTACCTATACCGCTGAATACTGAAACCTCCGAATATTTAACTTTTGTTATATACCAGATATGTTACCTATACCGTTGTTATATACCAGATATGTTACCTATACCGTTGTTATATACCAGATATGTTACCTATACCGTTGTTATATACCATATATGTTACCTATACCGTTGAATACTGAAACCTCCGAATATTTAAGGGATAACACACCGACATTTACAGACGTCGATCGGTGCAATATTCTCTTTCACAAGTATATTACACAACTTTTTGACCTTTGCAAACAATCCATTTGTTGAATTGCTTGTTTTATATATTTTATCACCAAAACATTTATATTTCTTAATCATTGATATTTGTCTTTCGTCCTGCTATGTTGCTTTTTTTCCATTCAAATTGTTAAGTTGAAGATTTTTACCTTAAATTGAAATGAGTGACAACGAACTGTTATAAACAAAACATACGATAATAATCAAAAACAGCTATCATATGTTTATAACAGCCCTCTAAGCAACACTTTGGAGAACTTATTTGAAATTATAATCTGCTTACTACCAAGGGAGGCTTAGAGTTATATCCTTGACAAACATAGCACAATTCATAGTTTAATGTTACACTATTACCTCGGATTTAAATTTGATTTAATTTAATTTAGTGTCATCGGGGATGTATCTTATGACAATTAAGATAAAGGTCATTTCACTAAATTAAGCCATATATACACGTAAAAATGACATTGATATTTATTTTTCTCATACACACATTTTAAAGTGAAAATTTACATTTACAATTTATTATTCTATTTTAAATTTGTGTAAGAAAACTCTTACAACGATTGGTGAATATCTATTGAAATATATAAAGAAGCAACAACATACGTCCTATTGTTACAAAAAGCATATAGATGCAGTCAAAAGACAACTTTTTGTCAAATTAAACGGTAAATACCATGATCCTTTAAGAACTTTATATCTTGATATCGTTAAATAAAGGTAAGCGATAAGACATTAGAGTGCATAAAGCATCTTTTTGATCTTACACAAATGTTAACATTCGTGTTGAAGTTTTAAGATATCACGTTTGAAAGGTAAATATACTTAAAAACATATTATATTAAAGTCATGTTTATCATTTCGATCATGGGATAAAATAAAATCTAGTATCAAAACTAATATTTCAACATTATACATTTTTCCTTTCGACGTCGTTTATTTTGACAAGAAAAATTAAATAAAAGTTACCTTGTTATCTGTTTTGTCCGACAGCGGTTCAAATGAAGTTGAATACACTATACGAACAACGTGTGTCGTTACAAACTCGGTAACAAGATCTAATTGTATTCGTTGATGTAGACGATCGCTGTTTCTATTATTAGAAAATAAGCAGCTATCAAGTAATTGCATGTGTCCATTGGAGCATTAAAAACTGAAAACTCCTGACAAGTAAGAAAAAAAAGTCGTAATTTTCATTTTTCTTTTCAAGAAGATAAACAAGAATATTAATTGTTTCGAGCGAAAAGAAATAAATAAACAAACGAGAATATACATTTTATCGACATTCCTTAAATAAAGGCAACAGTAGTATACTGCTGTTCAAAAGTCATAAATCGATTGAGTGAAAACAAATCCGGGTTACAAACTAAAACTGAGGGAAACACATCAAATTTAACAACGAAACAACTGAAACACTAAAGTGCAAGAAAAAACCAAAGGACAATGCAACACACACAGAAACGAACTATAAGATAACAATTGCAAAACGCACCAGCTACATACAATTCCAAATATCTTATCTTAAAGCCAACAACTGATTATATATATTCAATAGGGACTTGTTGAAAGTTACATAAAAAAGGGTTGGCTTTAATAACCGACAATTACATATATATATAAACAATAAAATACATAGTACTGTTATTAAAGTATTAAGGGCATTATACATACAAATTCATGCACAGTTAATCCAGAGTGAACAAAGTTAAAACGTACTGTGATATACCTTCATGAGTATTAAGCTAAATAAAGACAACAGTAGTATACATGTAGCGGTGTTGAAAAGTCAGGAATCGATTGAGAGAAAACAAATCCGGGTTGCAAACCAAAATCAAAGGAAACACATCAACTCTTAAGACGAAAACAAATATCAACTTGAACACCAAAGTGAAACAAAAACAAACGCCATTGCCCAACAATTAGTTCATCTTACAGCTCGTTAAGTGTGATGAATATTTTCAGCTTTTCTCCTTGAAGTGAAGCAGTCGTCATTATACATCACCTTATGTCTATAATTTCTCTATGATTAATACAGAAGTTTCTAATTATAATTCATCCCATCCACCTGAAGCTTTATTCACGATCCCTTTCAAAACTTCATTATCTTTACAAATTAGTTTGGAAACCATTTGTATAAATCCACCATTCAAACAAATGCAAATCTCTTTCTATGTTGGTATCTTTCACTATTGTTTCGTGTCGGCGCCTCTTGAAACGTTCAGCCCGCTGTATTTGTTTGCATCTTTCCTAAGTCAGAAACCTTATGTTTAGTGGTTGTCGTTTGTTGATTTGGTTCATAAGTCGGTTTTTTTATATAGATTAGACCGTTGGTTTTCCTGTTTGAATGGTTTACACTAGTCATTTTGGGGGCTCTTTATAGCTTGTTGTTCGATGTGAGCAAAGGCTACGTGTTGAAGGCCGCACAACATGGTTTACTTTTACAAATTGTGACTTGAACGGAGAGTTGTCTCATTAGTACTCATAACACATCTTCGTATATCTTTAAGTATTCACGTATAACAACTCGGATATTGCCAGGTACAGACCGGTTCGCATTGGTATTAATTGAAACAGAGAAAACATAATTGCTTAAACTTTCATTTGCCAACAAAGGTATCGGTGTCATCAACCTCGGCAATATCCTTCGTCATCAATCAGTTTCCGAATATACATTCCTTCTTTAAAGATCAAATGACCTATGATGTATACCCATGCTAAACAAATTGTGAAAATTTTCAATATTAACAACTACGCGTGTTGCAGGATAACTAAATGGTTCTCTGAATACACAAATTACATTGTTCTTTAAGGCTCAAATGCTGTCGATCACATGTCTTACATCTTGACAAATATGTTGTTATTCCCGATGATAAAGCGGAAAACGACATCGGTAGTGTGTGTAAATATCATTACAGTAACTGCTCGATAAAGATAGGATATTCAAATTAACATATTCCACCATATCTCCTATCAAAGAGAAAATCATCCTGATTAATCTTAGGTCAGATATATGTTAAATTGGAATTTGAACTTTAGATGAAAAAATGGATCTTCCTTCATTTTATTTGATACCTAAAATACGCAAGCGTCATTATAAACAAGGTTATATTGATGTGTGTTCCGAGAGCTCAAGAAATACTATGATTCAATGAAAAAGTTATCCGAAATTGACGTTTTCAAAATTCTTGATACCTTAATTGTGATTTGTAAAGCTTGGGTACGTGTCTTTCAAAAACAATCGGTAACCAAATGTGCTTCTCCTCTAGACTTACATGTAATCTCTTTGTTCATTTTAGACCGACTTCACACATGAACTTTTTATGACGATAGAAAAGGAGCTAGCATAATCCTTCATTTCCATGTTTCACTATCATTCACCACTTTTTGTACAAATTTCAGAATATCTCTATAGTTACTATGACCTTGACCACTGAAATGCTGAACTCAATATCAAAAGGAATCTTCCTCTCATTAAATGTGCTTGTATTTCTATGTTGAGTTTCAATCCAATGTAAAATATTTGATAATTTTAAAATAAGGGACAGACATATACGGTTGCAGTTTGATTCTGAATTAACCGGACATAGAATATAGGTAGATGTCTAATTGCTATCTCAGTATTGCAATTTTCATTGTTATTAAATGTAATATCAGTATTTAGTACAAATATAATATTAAATCAATCCTAATTGTCTCTTATTTTTGACAGATAGTTTTATTCATTCAAATGTGATGTAATTTTTCATTTTTGATGTTCTGTTTTGTTCATTTTTTTGTCATTTTTTACAATTTTTTGACTTATTCAGATGTGTCTATTTTTTGTGTTGCATTTTGTCGGGTTATGTAAAGTATTTCGGTTGTTTCTTGTTATTAGTTAATACTTCAGTTTAATCATGTATATCTTTTCTATAGTCATTTTATAAAATTTACTGTTTGCAAAAGTATAAATTATTCTAAATAATAGGGATGTTCTGGTACCTAACAGAAAACCCTGGCCGTTTTTGGCACAACTTTTTTGAACTTTTGGTCCTCGATGCTGTTCAACTTTGTACTTGTTTCGTCTTTCAAACTTTTGTATCTGGGCGTCACCAGTAAGTCTTGTGTGGACAAAATGCACTACTGGCGAATTAAATTTTAAACCTGTTGCCTTTGTTAGCTATTATTCGCGTGTTTCTTTGTCAATTGTGTTATCCTATTTATTTGTATTGTAGTCCTGTAATGTTGTGTTGTCATTTTAATGTTATACTTCACATGGCCATAAAAGAGGGAGGTTTAGCATGCCACAAAACCAGGTTCAACCCACCATTTTTTTTCTTTCAAAAATGTCCTGTACCAAGTCAGGTCATTGTTATATTATAGTTCGTTTCTGTGTGTGTTACATTTTAACGTTGTGTTTCTTTTGTGTCGTTTGTTTCCTCTTATATTTGAGTGTGAATTCACATTATTATAAGACGTGTCACGGTACTTTTCTATCCCAAATTCATGTATTTAGTTTTGATGTTATATTTGTTATTTGCATAGGATTTTGTCTAATGCTTAGTTTGTTTCTGTGTGTGTTACATTTTAATGTTGTGTCGTAATTTTTTTTTATTTAATGCGTTTCCCTCGGTTTTGGTGTATGACCCAGATTTGTTTTTGTCTATCGATTTATGAGTTTTGAACATCGGTATACTGCTGTTGCCTTTATATATCGAAGCACCAGGTTTTTGGTGGTTTATTTTGCTCAATCTTCCGTTTTCTATGTTGATTTTTAAATACTATTGTTTCTCATTTGGACTTCAAGTTTTTTTCCCATTGTATTGTCAGTTATTTTTTTGACTAACTAGTTTGAAGGTCACATAGGAATCTTTTGCCTCTCACTTTTGTGAACTAGCACTAAAATTTCATTATAAGTTGGTCTTAATGACAGATCTTTGATTGTTTCTGTTAAATTCATTCACATTGACACCTTAAAAAGCTTGGTACATATTGTGTTAACATATGTTTATTGTTAAAGGCTGTATGTTCCACTTTAAATGTCTTTTAATTGTTGTTGTTGGGTTTGTTTTCTTATTGATATACATCCCAAATCTCCTTTTATTCATAGACAGACAGACAGAGTGCTATCTTTAAACTGGAACACCAGGAAATATTTTTGCACAGGGTTATGAAATAAATATACACTAATTTGACAAGTATGAATACCAATAAAAAGTAAGAGAGGCTAATGGTTAGTATGTTACTTTTCATCAGAATGGCTGGTGTGAAAGTCAAAGAAGACTACAACAAGACATGTATGGTCAGTATGTTTATTATCATCAGAAATGGTGTGAAAGACACTGTAATAACCTAATGTAACAAGTGAAGAAATTTAACTTCATTAATGTAACAACTTAATTTGTGCATACATTAAATGGTTACAAATAGTGTTCTGATAGGTTAACCTGTCCAATTAACCATCAGTAATACTTTAACAATTCATGCCCTCATCGACATATAAGTTGACTTAAACGTCAATTGTACATAATGTGTACAGGTTATTTACAATAACCAAACATTTCATTTAACAATAAATGTTAAAACATAACAAGTGCATTAAATGCATTTACATGCTACAAAAAGATTAAACAAATATTCTGACTAAAATATGTCAATCTTTGGACAGAGGTTATAACCTCATTATCTAGGTTTTGATTAATCAACAACCAATTTAACTAATGGTTTCACTAGTTTATCATTGCACATTATTGTATAAAATGTTTCATAAAACTGTAACAATAAGTAAATGTTTTACGACATAATAACACACAGGATAAAGATTTACAAAACTATTATCCACAAATATTTATTGTTCACAACAAAAAACCTTTGCTTATTTTATGAATTCAAAAATACTGGTAATGACTCCATGCTAAAACTATTTTAAGTAGCATTGGATTTAAAAGTAGACAGAAAATTATCATTACAAATATCGGCATAAAACCCAATTCTTCAAAAATCATTTAAGTTTGTTTATTTATTTGGTTTAGCAATAGCACCTCTTAAAATCTCTACATCCATTTTTCTATGAATCAAAAATTTAATCTGTCTACTAGTCTTACTAAATAGGAATCATAAATCCTTTATACTCACAAAAATATGTGTATTATGCTCAATCCTACAAACAAACAACACAAAATGAGGTAGGAATTACTGTGGTGGTTCTCCATAAATAGGAGTAAATATAACCACATACGATATAATCACTGTTGAGAACAAGTTCCTCAGCAGGTGAATTATAACATTGGCTTAAGACTTTTGTCTAAAAATCAAAACCAATTATTGACTTCAACATAAGAAGTACAATTATCTGAGACTATAGAACTCAGATCTAATAAATGACCATTCTATATATTGACAATGGCACATTCACATGTAATACATATGTTAAAACTATTACAAAGTACAGACACAATAAAGATAGGGAATGACCAAAAATTATTGGAAGTTACAATATGAATAAGTTTTTACAAATGGTTGAAGGTTATTTCATAGAGATAGAAGTCAAGTTGGAGACAAGTTTTGCTTTCAGATAACTTTATCAGTTTATTCAATAAAAAGTGAATTATTGCTACATCATTACTGAAGACCATTTAAATATGAGTAGTGCCATCTTATCCTGCCTAAAGCAAAAATCAAGTAATGTTACCCTGCCAATAGCAAACATCAAAAGATGTTACCCTGCCTATAGCAAACATCAAAAGATTATCTAACACACAAATATTTCTGATGTAGCCGATCTTGTTAGAAATTCAAAGTAAACAACAACAACCCGTAATAAGCTATTTACATTATTAAACATATTGGTTTTGTTGTTTTTCTACTAATTGGACCTTGCACATCCAAAAGCTTAAATCAAAATTATATTATGTCTACACACTAAGCATGCATGAAAAATCACTGCAATAAACAAAGACAGATAGGTGTTACAAATTCTATAGTAAGCAATTTAAAACCATGATCTAAAGGCTAACATTAAAGATCAAAGGGAAGTAATCCATGTAAAACCATGATCTACAGGCTGACAACACAAAAGATTAAAGGGAAGTAAGCCATGAAAAACCATGATTTACAAGCTGACAACAAAGACAAAGTTCTTGAAAAGTTACCATCCAACTATCTATCATGTAGGCTTTACAAAAATCATTGAAGAGGAGATTAAATGACTAATTTTGGTTTCTAATTTAAGTTCTAAAGACATTAAAAGTAACTTTGCTACCATGAAATAAGTGCTCATATCTTATGCAGACAAAATTCCCCACTCTGTGGAATATCAGTATATATACTGTTTTCTTATTATCAACAAATGTAAATTCTCAAGATTTTATTTGTATTGTAGTATTGAAGCTATGTTTATCTTTGTATTTTCGAAATGAAAAGTAAAATACTGCTAATACTTGCTTTCCTTATAAATTCTAACAAACATATAGAATTTAGCATGTTTGGTCTGAATAAATATTATTACATTTGTCTGAAAAGCATAGAAAGTATTCTACTTTGTTATCTAATCCATTATATAACCCTTCAATAAACCGTTACCATCACTACCAAACAAAAACAATTAATAAGGAAAAGTCATAAAATCAAATGATCTAAATGCACAAAATACTGATTAAGCTTTAGCAAAACATATATGCTATAATCTGATCAAAAAGGAGAATGTATGACTGACCGTCAGATTGGCCATAATATTTCCATCATTTGCTGAACTTATGTTAAATATATATACTTAAATAAAACATGACAATTTTGGTTTCCTTTTCACAACTTATATGACATCATTACCACAGTAACTGTACATTAGGATGTTATAATTTTCTTATAAAGCATACGACATCATTACCACAGTAACTGTACATTAGGATGTTATAATTTTCTTATAAAGCATTATACGACATTATTACCACAGTAACTGTACATTAGGATGTTATAATTTTCTTATAAAGCATAAACAACTGAAATGATTATTTGAAACAAAAGCTTTTCAGTGAAAAACCAAGAAAGCATTCATAGTTATAAATATTTTCATTTATCTGAAATATATATGAACATAGCCATAGTATTTTACTTTAAAGAAAATTGTAGGTTACTAAACATGTTGTAACTTGTATGAATTGGTGTAACCCACCATCTGTATTTTTTTAATAATATACTTTTAATAATACAATATGACTTTAAAAAGGTTGTTAAATAAAAGTGAATACAATTTCCTATATATGCCATAAGGATACATATCTACATTATAAAACATTTATAGTATGTACATAATTAAAAGTGAGAACAGATCTTTTAATTTACATATTATCATTTTTTTCTATCAAACAGAAAAGGAACTGCTTATCAAAAATAAATCATCAAATATCATCAAAAACATGAAAATTTATCAAATCATAGACTGTTGAGACAAAATTCTTATCTAAACATTCTTCTATGTATTACAAAGGTTTTTATTCTCAGAATCTAAAAACTCAAATGTACTAATAAACACAAATTTTGTGTTGTCATGGATACTTGTGAAACAAAATATCAAGCCTCAATTCTCAGGTATCTCCTTGACTGTGTTTTATGATTGTGTTGTTTTAAGGTGGTATTATGTCCATGACTGTTGTTCTATAATGTTATATCAGGACTGTTGGTAGTATTAGCTACTGAGAGCTTGATGTAATGTTTGTTGCTGTTCTGCAGACAGAAGGGGGATACAGGCCTGGAATACTGCTGGATTTTGCTGCAAAAATAATATTGTACTATTAATGAAAAAACAATTATTTTAATAAACTATTATAGCGGAATTCATCGAGTGTGAAGCCAAAGGTAATATCTTTGGTTAGCTTGCTTGTTAGAGGAACTGTGAAGTCATTGGTAGGTCAGGTAAACTATCCTCCTTTAAGATTAGACAAGTCTGACAGAATACAAATCTATTTGTTTGTAAGACTAGATAACTTCTAAAGGAGGGTAGTACAACTTACCTAATAATGACTTCAAGGTTCAGTTAACAAGCAAGCTAACCAAAGATATTATCTTTGGCAACACTCTCAATGAAATCGGCTCCAACACAAAAATTTGTAATGCCTTTTTTTAAGTCTGATAATGCTAATAATTATATCAACAAACCATGACCGAATGTAAATGGCTAAACAATTTCCATGAAAATGAGATGTTCTAATGCTAATACATTAGCATACTAAATACCATTGACTTATCATAAGTCGTTCCCTCCAAACATAAACTGTGTAAAAGATTTAAAGTCAATGAACTATGATCAGGTGGTGAGGCTATATAACATGTATAATCTCCTTGGAAATGAGATGTTCTAATGCTAACACATTTGCACACCAAATACCATTGACTTATCATAAGTCGTTCCCTCCAAAACTTAAACAAACATATATTTGTAAACTGTGTAAAAGTTTTAAAGTCAATGAATCAGGGGTGAGGCTATATAATCTCCATGGAAATGAGACTTGCAAATGTCAATAAATTTGCATACCAAATGTCATAAAACATACACAGTATCAAGGGTAGGCACTTACAAAATGAGCTTGGCAATTATAGAATTTCCCTTACATTTCCACTGTACAAAAATGCACTTTGACAATCACATATATTTGAGATTTTCAAAGTGCCTTCTCTGGATTAAATGTATGAAGTCCCTATCCAGTGATCTGGAAGGCTTTTTCACTATGGGCCCTTGGCCCCTCAAAAATAAATTCAATGAGCCATTTTAAAAAATAATGGGCCATGTTGTCAAATGAGTGGGCAATTTGAATTGACTTCTGTAAAAAAATAAAAAGTATCATTATTTTTTGGCAAAGTGGTGTTGGTACTAACATTTATAATATTAAATAATATCATGAATATTGTTCCTGTGATTATGTAATTCCAATGAATATACAATAACTTCTTCCAAAACGGACAATATTAAAGATAATCTTTATTTACAATGTTTAAACTGGTACTGTTGCCTTGGCTTGTTCATTAAATTTGGGTCTTCGTCGATACCATACTTATTCCAGACGTTCCGTATTAGAGGACATTTCATGCACTTCCTCTGCACTTCTTGTATTATTATTATTACTTCATCACGATGACAAGCATTGATTGATAGAACAAAACAATAATTCGCTGAAGTCTTGTTTACAAAATGTCAAAACAAGCCAAAAACCAAAAAATGACAAGGATAGTTAAGCGCCTTTTATGGAGACAAAACTATATTCATAACTAGAGACTCTCAAGAGCCTATCGCTCACCTGTTACTGTATTTACCGATGTCGGCCATCTTGGTTGGTAGGCGGGGTCATTAGACACTTTTTTAAAATAGATACCCTAGTAATGATTATTAAAGTTTGGTTAAATTTGGCCCATAGTTTTAGAAAAGAAGATTTTTGTACAAGTTACAAAATTGACAAAAAGTTGTTCAATATTGACTACAAAGGGCAATAACTCCTTAAGGGGTCCTCTGCAAATTTTGGTCATTTGACTCACCTCCACTTGTCTGACTATAGTAAGCATTCTTGTGTAAACATTTGACTCACCTCTACTTGTCTGACTTTATTAAGCATTCTTGTGTAAACATTTGACTCACCTCTACTTGTCTGACTATATTAAGCATTCTTGTGTAAACATTTGACTCACCTCTACTTGTCTGACTTTATTAAGCATTCTTGTGTAAACATTTGACTCACCTCTACTTGTCTGACTATATTAAGCATTCTTGTGTAAACATTTGACTCTGATGACACTGCCTCCTTTGTAAATGCTTCAGCCACAATACATACAATCCGTGGCAGGTTTACATGGTTCTCTCCCAGTATCAATGGATGATTACTAAAATTATCATATAACAGTAATTCATGAAGTTTAAAAAGTTTTTCTATATAGGTATAGGAAGATGTGGTAGGAGTGCCAATGAGACAACTCTGCATCTAAATAACAATTTATAAAGTAAACCATTATAGGTCAAGGAACAGCCTTCAACACAGAGCCTTGGCTCACACCCAACAACAAGCTATAAAGAGCCCAATTCTAAGCTGATCTCTTTCAATTGATGTTTCCTATTTTACCAGAAATGTTTACTGTAACTTACAACAGACTCTGATGAATGGCACCTTAAAATATTTATCAGATTATACAGAGATTTCAAACCACATAAAAAGAAAATGTCTGACCTATCATAAAATAGCATCCAATATTTATATTCTGTATTATGAATCTAACATTTCTATTCAATCTTATATTTGATCATTTCTATCCAATATTATAAATCTTATATGTGATCATTTCTATCCAATATTATAAATCTTATATGTGATCATTTCTATCCAATATTATAAATCTTATATGTGATCATTTCTATCCAATATTATAAATCTTATATTTGATTATTTCTATTCTATACTTTATAACTATTCAACTTACATTTCAATAAGGTCACAGAGATAATTGTATACTGGTTCCGCTTCATCTTCATCTTCCCAGACAGGTAACCAGGAGAGCCACATGGGTAAAACATCATTAACATTAATCTGACTATTGTTATGTTGACAAATCTTAGCTATGGCAGAGATGGCATTTTCTGTTGGGTTGGCATTCTCAGGGGACCGTGATTCAGGGTCCTGAATCATCTTCACCAACAGTGGCAAGGCCTCTACAAATACAATTACCTATGTAACTGGACTCAGGTTTATGAGGCAAAAACAATTATACATATAAGGTCAAGGTTACATCATTCAAAACATTTGGGTAGGTAGGTTGATGTTTCCATTTAAATTAATTTTTCATTTTATTTTTGTAACATAATTTGTGTTTGAGTTCTCCATTGGCCAAGTTTTCTTGTATATTTAATTATTTCCTTGGGAGATTGGTTGGAAAAAAATGGTGACGAAGTGATTATTTCACCACACAAGTCACAAGTTTCTTAAAACAGCAGTCATATTCAAGAGTTCAGTTAATTTTTCAATTTACAACTGTGGTGACTTCAGACTGAAGTTGATTCCAATTAATACTTACACCTATGAGTGTAATTGTTTGAAAATCATGACAGTTGATAAACATACCGACTCTTACTTGCTTAAGAAGGAATTCTAGTAAATGAATTAAAAACAAGTGTGAGAATCAACTTTGATATATCAATACACATCTTGACCCAATAACTTTTAAAAATTACAATTTTATTCAATGACACACCAGCATAAGATGTTAATAAAATACTTTGAAAATTCTTATCAACTAAGTAGATTGATTTATGTTACATTTTCACAATAATTCATATATAGTAAAAGATTACAAATTTTGATTAACAATTGTATACCTAATGTAAAAGGGTTGTTTGACCTATCTTTTTTTCATTTAAGGACAAACAAAAGTCAAACTTCCCGACAGTTGATGATTAGAATGGTGCATTAAGTTTCTGCAAGTCATAGAAACACATAATTAATTTCATGACAGGACTTCAACTTACAACTTAGAAACCTCCAAAAAAAAACAGATTGATCGCATAGATCCAGCATGGCTCAACCAAAAACAGTTTTTGGCAAGTGAAATTGTGAAAGGCTAAAACCCTAATTTCAATCAGGTACATCGAAAAAATATTGCCAGCTTGTATAACTTTTAAACACTAGAAATTTTATTGTGCCATAACGAATCCCTGTATTTTACCTGCACATGTAGCAGCATACACTTCTCCTCCAAACTTGGCCATTACACCAATACCATAAGCTGAAGCCTGTCTCAGTTCTGGCTGTTTGTCACTTAGAAAACTCATCATCTGGGCAAGGAAGTACTCGGTGTATTTTACAGAGTGCTGGCAAAACATAAGGAATTAATATAATCAAGTTTTACTAGATTTAAAGATGAGGCCAAATAAAAATATATGTGTGGTTCCAGTAACCCTACCGTCCCTACTTTTTCGGCTTCAAAATAGCCTACCCTAAAGATTTTATTGTCATTTTTTCATTAAGCACTGTTAAAGTCAGAATGTTGCTCTCATAGGCTCAATGTAAAAAAAAACATAAAATAAAAAAAAAATCCCTACCTACCTACCCTAACTTTTTTTCAGATGTAACTGGAACCACACATACTTTTTTATTTGGCCTGAGTGAAATTGAAAAAGTAAAGATATCAAGAAATGGTTAGAATATAAAAAAAACATTGCTTCTTGTATTTATATTTATAATAAGTATATCTTATCAAGATAGAATATATCAAACCCTTAGACTAGTGCAGACCCCCTTTCAAGAGGTAAACTCGTCATTTGAAATCAGACCCCTTATTGTCAGTAACGATACATATATAGACCCTCAAATCTGCACATATAGTCATTTTAGGCATAAAAATGTTTAAGTGAGTGTTTTTCAGTGTGTATTCATGCACAATTACTACCGAGACTGCACTGTTCGGAAAAAAGTGGTCTTTTTGAGAATAATTTCAAGCCATTTTTTCTCAAATTGGGATTTTTTTCCAGGGGAAAACGCCTTTATTCTCCAGTAATTTAAGGCAAACAATATCTCTGACTAGTCAACAAAGCAAGGAACTTTAGGAACCTGGTGATCAGGGGTTCATCTGTAGATGTGGTTCAAAAGAGTTATTCGTTTTTTTATTTAGTTTAGGCTGTTGGTTTTTCTGTCACTAGTCATTTTAGACCCTTTATAGATTGCTGTTCTGTGTGAGCCAAGGCTCTGTACTTTCACCTATAATGGTTTTATTTACAAATTGTAAATTGGTGGTCTCTCTGGCACTCATACCACATCTTCTATCTATATAAATGCTGATAAATGATGGCAGTTTAATGTCCGCTGGTGAATAAAATGCATACTCAGCACAAAAACATGTTGATACCATATTAATTTGAATCTACTTTGTAATAAACTGACTTGACAACCATACCACAATTTCTTTTTTATAACCTTCCTCTATAAAGCAAGAAAGCTACAAAGAGACCTCCAAGACAGTGCTTCAAGGCATGCACAAAAAATATTCAACCATAAAATTGGTCTGGATTTTCAGTATCTAATTGGACTAGATGCTATTTCATGGAATGAAAAAGAAGCCTGTATTACTTAATATATATTTTTTTTTAAAGTGGCATCTTTTACAGAAATCAAACTTTCAATAGATCTTAAAACTAATATAACTTACTGGTCCACAATGTTCTATCACATCATCCCATATACACAGTCCCCACTGTTTATCTGACCACACTTGGTCTGGGCCCTGAAATAAAAATAAATATCTCATCATTTAATTAACACAGCCCCTTTTGTTTATCTTACAAAATCTGATCTGTCCAAGACACTGAAATACAATAATTATCTTTCTTAAGATTAATTTATAGCAATTGGATTGGCTTATATAGTCCTTATAAATTTCAAAACAAATTTTCCTAAAGTCAATTCAAATTATCTCCCTTTTCCATTTACAATATAAAATACAGAAGAATTTTTTTAATCAATTCTTTTTTCTTGTGAATGTTTTCTGTAATAAAACTAACAAATGGAAGAATTATTGGTGCTGTGAACCAAAAAACAAAATCAGGATAAATTTGTTACACAGTGTGCAATTGTCCTACTTAAAAAGGGGGAATAACTCTAGAAAGGTGAATGACCCACTGCCCAAATTCTGCATGTTCTGGTTCTTAGCATTGTGTATAAGGTTTATAAAGTTTGCAAGAGGAAAACTTGTGTGTTGAATTGAAAATGGGACTTACAGTCAAGGGTAACACTAACGCCCCTTCACCTAGCAGCAGGGGCATAAAAAGACTTAACCAAATGTGCTTCATCTGAAGTATGTATTCGATTTTAACAAAAGAAATCTGTGTATTACTGAAAAATATTACACCAGGGTTATCTATATCTTCATCTCAAGTATGTATTCGATTTTAACAAAAGAAATCTGTGTATTACTGAAAAATATTACACCAGGGTTATCTATATCTTCATCTCAAGTATGTATTCGATTTTAACATAAGAAATCTGTGTATTACTGAAAAAATATTACACCAGGGTTATCTATATCTTCATCTCAAGTATGTATTCGATTTTAACAAAAGAAATCTGTGTATTACTGAAAAATATTACACCAGGGTTATCTATATCACATACTAGTCAAAATATTTACTAATTTTTATCATCGGTAAAAGAACATCATTCATAAATATAAATCAATTTGCAGACATCTTATTTGTTCAGGTATTTCACATCCAATCTTTTATGGTAATATTTTTCACAAAGCACAAAAATGTCAGCATTCACCCCAAAAGCCAACTCAACCTTTAAACAGACTTATTAAGAAGGGATATAGTTACTATATTGTTGTCTGGTCATTGAAAATGGGATATTTTGGTACTAATATTGATTTACTCATATATAGGGTCTTTGAACCGGAAAAAAAATGTCTATTCTAAAACCATTTGTTGGCTTGATATAGGTTTAATATGTTTTCATATATTTTATGATTGATTGATTGTTGGTTGCTTACAGCCAGTGGCAAATATTTCATGCATGTTCAGGACGATTTATTCTATGATGGTAATATACTAAAGATGGGTATGATACTAAACCCATAACAGGAGGGTTTGTGCTTGATTTGCATATGATGACGACATAATCTTTTAATCAGTTTAATTGAGGTCTGGATCTAGCAGGTTAGAAGCTGTTTAGGGGATAGCTGAAACACGCCTGTAGGTGTGGGATTTTCTGGCTGTGTTGAAGACCCTTCAGTTGTTATCAATCTATTGTTGGGTTGTTGTCTCTTTTGACACACTTCCCATTTCCATTCTCAATTTCATCATGTCATATTTCCAGAAATTAACAATGATTGAAATCTAACATTTCTAATATATACTTACAATTAACTTAACAAAGAATGGAAGCAGTTGTTCAAACAGGGGCAGGAATTCTTCATGATGAGTACCAAATATAGAATGTAATATGTCTGATACTTTACTCAGTATGTAGGTGTCGGCATCATCCTGGCAAAATAAAGTACAGATAAATAATTCTACATTTAAAGAATTCAAAGGCTAACATGTCTCTGCATCAAAAGTAAAATACAACTTAGTGCTAGTACAAAATAATTCTTCTTCAGATATAAATAATATCAATAACAACGGAGAACCCATTAAGCTTAATGAAACAGAGGAAATTTTACTAATTCTTATAAGACTAAATATCTTGCATTCTTATGATTTGTCACCTTGTTGTCTTTCCAACATAATTAAATATACTGTAGTATACACACAATGGTCTCATTAAACATTATCAATATTAAGTGAAAAATCTACGGAAAAGTTACATGCAACATCCACATAAAGTCAACTTTTATAAAGAAAGTCACAGGCATCCTTTATGATTACTAATTGTATTAAAAACATGGATTTGTAAAATTATGGAAAAATAAAACATCATTCATTCATTTTTAATGGTGTGAAGTTCAGCATTCTCATTACTATATAAGGTTGGTTCAAAACCATACTTTTTAATGATCCAGTATGGACTAAAAATGTCATTTTTGAACTACATACAAATTAAGGATACATCTACAAAATAAATCACTTATTGGAAACTTTAATCGGTTTCTTAAATAAACAATGGTGAAAAAAATGTCAAAATAAGTACAATTTGGGTACCCATACATCATGAAAAACTCACAAACTTTATTAAAAATTTGTAAGGGTTCCGCGGAACCCAGTGTCTCGCCTACTTTTGCTGTTAATCACACACTCATCAAAAATGATGAAAAAAATCAATAAAATTATTACTCTAGATACTATCTTTTGATTGTCAGAAGCTTCTGTCCAAGTTTGGTAAAAATCCAGGCTAGTTTAAGAATCTTAAAAATGTTTTAAATACTTTAACTGCAGACTGTATGTAATGTTAACTGGAAGAAAAACTAAGTCCATTTATAAGTAAAATACGGGAAAAATGGAATTTTATTTTTACAAAATTTACTTCTGGATACTATCTTCTGATCATGAACAAGCTTCTAGCCAAGTTTCTTACAATTCCAGGATAGTTTAAGAAAGTTATTAAAATTTTAAAAACTTTAACCACAGAGTGAATGTAATGTTTCCTGGCAGAAAAAACTAAGTCCATTTATAAGTAAAATACGGAAAAGTGGAATTTAATTTTTACAAAATTTACTCCTGGATACTATCTCCTGATCATTAACAAGCTTCTGGCAAAGTTTTGTACATTTCCAGGATAATTTAAGAAAGTTATTAAAATTTTAAAAACTTTAACCACAGAGTGAATGTAATGTTTCCTGGCAGAAAAAACTAAGTCCATTTATAAGTAAAATACGGAAAAAATGGAATTTTATTTTTACAAAATTTACTTCTGGATACTATCTTATGAACATAAACAAGCTTCTGTCCAAGTTTCGTACAATTCAAAGATAGTTTAAGAAAGTTATTAAAATTTCAAAAACTTTAACCACAGAGTGAATATTTGTTGACGCCGCCGACGACGCCGACGCCGACGGAATGTAGGATCGCTATGTCTCGCTTTTTCGACTAAAGTCGAAGGCTCGACAATAAAACTGCATGCTGAGGCCTACATTAAAATATTGAGTCTATGATCTCCTCGACTGAACCATGAAAAAATGTTTTCACTCATAACATTTCGTACACATTTAAAATGAGACTTTTGAATTTTGAATCAAATGAGCATGCAAAAATCATTAACATTTGACACATTCAGGTGGAAATGCATAGAACCAATTTCAGTGAGTATGTAAATAAAGGTAATATCTTTGGTTAGCATGCTTGTTTGCTAGCTGAGCTGTGAAGTCATTATTAGGTAAGGTATCCTACCCTCCTTTCAAAGTAGCCTAGTCCTACAGACAGATAGATTGGTTATCTGTTGGACTAGTCTACTCTTCAAGGAGGGTAGTTTACCTAACCTAACAATGACTTCACGGTTCAGCTAGCAAGCAAGCTAACCTAACAATGACTTCACGGTTCAGCTAGCAAGCAAGCTAACCTAACAATGACTTCAAGGTTCAGCTAGCAAGCAAGTTAACCTAACAATGACGTCACGGTTCAGCTAGAAAGCAAGCTAACCAAAGATATTACCTTTAGCTACATACTCAGCTGTAAATGTAGACAGATTATTGTCATATTTCTTTGCTGTGTTTACATACAAAAATACAAATAATTCTGATTGTGAAATTAGACTTGACACCTGACAGTGATCAGGGATAGAACACTGATCTAAGACTTGACACCTGACAGTGATCAGGGATAGAACACTGATCTAAGACTTGACACCTGACAGTGATCAGGGATAGAACACTGATCTAAGACTTGACACCTGACAGTGATCAGGGATAGAACACTGATCTAAGACTTGACACCTGACAGTGATCAGGGATAGAACACTGATATAAGACTTGACACTTGACAGTGATCAGGGATAGAACACTGATCTAAGACTTGACACCTCACAGTGATCAGGGATAGAACACTGATCCTTACTCTGATCACTCAGTTGATGATAGTTACCTCCTCTAATAAGTCTTCCTCTAAATCCTCATCATAATCCTCATCTTTCCTCTTTTCTGAAAACATAAATCACTGGATTAAAGATGGATAATTATCATTAACACCTCTTTCTATTGACATTTATATTTGTAGAATTTATTTACTAAGCAATTTTTCTGTATGATTCTTAACCAATCACTGAAACAAACTATTGATGAACATCAACTACGCCTATTTCGAACTATCTCAACCAGTAATGGTTTTAAAGATAAATATAACAGCGCTCACCATGTCTTTCTTCCTGCTTTTTGAAATGAGTCTGCAGTTGTTTTTCCAGCAAAGACATAACTAAGTTCATATTCTCTTGGGATAAACACCCTTTTCCCAACTTTTCTATGCACTGAAAAACAAGAATTTACTATTAGTAAACATCCAAGTGTTGCATACCAATGAAGCCAAAGCATGAATCTACATGTGTTTTCTACACTAACTATGATTTTTTGGTATGTATAAAGCGCACATTTATAACCTAGGTCATGTTTCTTGTAAGAGGGGTGCGTGTTATACATGACTACAAACAATTTCTTAGTCTTTTTTTCAGGTCCAAATTCCGACAAAGAAATTTCGAGGTGAAGTGAAGAGTACGGAATATTTTTGCTAAAACCTCGATTGTTTTTATGTTTTACATGTTATAATTGTAATATGTATCGTATTGTTCTTGATTTGTCATGTTTTATTCAAATAAAATACATTTTATATCTTTGTTACGTTTATTGTGTAAATTTGTCCATCTGTATTGCAATCTGGAAATTTGCCAAGTCTTAATAAAGACACAATAAAGCTTTTGCTGTCGATGAAATAAGCCTCTGTGTTCCTTGTTCTCATAACTTACTGTTTTTGTATGTGTTCATCATAGAGAGTTGAAGAAAGTGTATGAAAATTGAATAAACCACGCTCGTTTTGTAAAGATAAACCACCATTTTTTCTAATGTATTGATCAGGTGATCGCAAGTCATGTGGGTCAGTCATGTGACTTAATATTGTAAAGTGATGATTTACTCTATGATAAATTATTAGAAAAAGTACGTTTTTACTTTGTAACTTTTCAACTTTTAAACAACTGTTTAAAAACATTCAAGAAATTATGATTGAAAACATGATAATCCCATAATTGTAACCTAAACGAATTTAATTAGGAATAAGGTCAACCTGTCACTGATTTGTTTCGACATCGATTAGACCTGTTGATTGAGGTGTGATAATCCGGATTAACAGCTAGAATCATCAAACAAACAAGAGGCTCTCAAGAGCCTGAATCGCTCACCTTAATTTTTTTGGTTAAATCTCTCATCAATGATTATTTTGGCTTTTCAATTTATTTAAATGTTCTTTGAATCGTCCTATTTTCTTCAAAAGCAAAAAAAAAATCATTTTCTCCTATGTTCTATTTTAGCCATAGGAGCTATGTTTCTGACATACAAGGAAATGAAATATAAAATTTATACTAGATACTCTGAAACTCATTTAGCCTAAGTTTGGCTGAAATTGATACAGCAGTTTCAAAGGAGAAGATTTTTTAAAGTAAGTCAACATGATGAACAAATTGTGAAAAAAGTCTTTAAAGGGCAATAACTCCTTAAGGGGTCAATTGACAATTTTGGTCAAATTGACTTATTTGTAGATCTTACTTTGCTTAACATTTTTGCTATTAACAGTTTATCTGTATCTATAATAATATTCAAGATAATAACCAAAAACTGCAAAATTTCTTTAAAATCATCAATTCAGGGGCATTATACCTGAAAAACCAGTTACCCAATTCGGCTGAAAATTTCAGGACAGGTAGACCTTGACCTAATAAATACTTTAACTTCTTGTCTTATTTGCTCTAAATGCTGGAGTTTTTGAGATATAAGCCAAAAACTGCATTTTACCCTGTGTTCTATTTTTAGCCATGACGGCCATGTTTTTTGACGAAATAAAAAATAAAGCACAAACTTTATTTTATACACCCTACTGATCATTCAGTTGAAGTTTGGTTGAATTTGGTTTAGTAGTTTTAGAGGAGAAGATTTTTTAAAGTTAGCAAATATGATGAACAAATTGTGAAAAATTGTCATTAAAGGACAATAACCCCTTAAGGGGTCAATTGATAATTTTGGTCATATTAACTTATTTGTAGATCTTACTTTGCTGATCATTTTTGCTGTTTACAGTTTATCTTTATCTATAATAATATTCAAGATAATGACCAAAAACTGCAAAATTTCCTTAAAATTACCAATTAAGTGGCAGCAACCCAACAATGGTTTGTTTGATTCATCTGAAAATTTCAGGGCTGATAGATCTTGACCTAATGAACATTTTTACCCCATGTCAGATTTGCTCTAAATGCTTTCGTTTTTGAGATATAAGCCAAAAACTGCATTTGACCCCTATGTTCTATTTTAAGTAACAGCGGCCATGTTTTTTGACGGATCAAAAATCGAAGCACACACTTTGTGCAGGATAATCTAAGGAACAATCATGCTAAGTTTCATTCAAATCCATTCAGTAGTTTCAGAGGAGAAGATGTTTGAAAAATTGTTAACGACGACGACGACGACGGACGCCAAGTGATGAGAAAAGCTCACATGGCCTTTTAGGCCAGGTGAGCTAAAAAATAAAAACAAGGAGATTTTAACAATTTATTACAGCACTAATGACCTTAATTATAATTATTAGACTGATTCGTAATTATTTTATTGTTTGAATCAGAACAATAATTTGGACATTTAATCTTGTCCTCGATACACAAACCATTTAATTTGGATTAAAATATTTATCTCAATCTAATAAAATTCTTATTCATTTGTTAGAATACTTTCAATTTCATATTTATTACGTATTCTGAACGGAATTCTCCGACATTGGTGTCCATTTAAAAAACTTCCTGTTTACCGATAAACTTCCTGTTTGCCGATTTTGCAGCTGTAACTTTTCCGAAAATGTCTAGGAGTATTATATGACCAATAAACTTTTTTTCTCTTGTTTCTTGGACCACAAAGGGGGTGCGCACTAGAAACAAATGCGCACTATACATACCAAAAGACGGTATTCTACCTATGAAAACGTTGTTAATTTCATTGACAATGGCATGTGCGCTCTTAGTTTCTAGTTATAATTTTTCATAACTCTCTAGAGTACTGAGAAGTACCGATTATCAGGTTTTCTACATATAGCCCCTTGATATAATGTGAAATTTTTTTAGCTCTTTCACTGCACTCACTCGCCCAAAAGGTTCACATTGTGGCTCACAGCTGATATTTTACGATATCTTTTTGAAGAAAACCCGATTATCTGTTTACCTTTCTATTGCTGGTCTTTTCCCCTTTCCTAAGACAGTTTTATGCTTGGCAAAGGCAAGCTTTATTACGTCTCCTCTCGCATTGTGACGTCGCTGATAACTTCTCCTCTCACATTGTGACATCACTGATAATGCGTGGTCTCATTTTGAAGCCTTGATACAAGAATTACGGAGCGACAGAGCAGGGTGATATAGGTATAGTCAGCAAGATCAAAGGAAAATTTTGTAAAAATAGCATTACAATCTCTTGTCTGGCAAATTCTTACCTTGGATAAAGCATACAAGTGTTCTGGTAGAACTGACTGTTCAGGTTCTATCTCTATTGCCTTTAACAGACTTGGACAGATATAATTCCACATCTCCGCTACATACTGATCTCCACGAATCTTAGCACAGTCTATTAAGAACGGTAGACTTTCTGAGGCTGCTATTCTAATGTCTTTTTCAAGGTTAAAGAAAATTTTAAGGTCACATTACAGTTGAAACACTGATATATATATACACATAATATTAACTTCAAAACAGATAATTAAAAAAAGAACATTTTAACTATTGATGCAAGACATAAGAAATGATATAGACTTGTGAAGTGATTTAACATGCCAGTATAAGTATATTGTGTTTGATGTCTGACCATGTAACTGGCCCAACAACATTGGTCAACCACAATGGCCATATGTTAAAACCATGGAAACCTTAAATAATCAGAGAAATGGTCAGATACTATCTAGCAACATAAATGATCAGAGAAATGGTCAGATACTATCTAGCAACATAAATAATCAGAGAAATGGTCAGATACTATCTAGCAACATAAATAATCAGAGAAATGGTCAGATACTATCTAGCAACATAAATAATCAGAGAAATGGTCAGATACTATCTAGCAACATAAATAATCAGAGAAATGGTCAGATACTATCTAGCAACATAAATAATCAGAGAAATGGTCAGATACTATCTAGCAACATAAATAATTTCATTATTTATCAAAATGTTTGGTATACATCACTCCATTTCCTTCATTCACTACTTCAAGACAATCTCTTATATATTTCCTAAATTTATTTACAACTGTAAGGGATGATACTGGCCAAACAACATTGGTCATCATGTATAATTTCTGACCATGATACTGGTCATCACTGTATAAAGGATACCATCTTCGAAGTAGAACTTTAACAAAGGGACCATTGTCCTGACCACTTCCTCTGCGTACTCAGCAAAACCTTCCTTTAGTTCTCTTGCGTAACACACTAACATCTGACATGCTGTTGTTTTCTCTTCTAAACCAGCTGTTCTAATACCAAAACTTTGCTGTAAAACAATGGAACAATATTTAAGAACCTGACAATTGCCTAACACACTTAAGATTATAAAAATCGGAAGATGTGGTATGATTGCACTAACACAGCTCTCAACTAGAGAAATAATGACAGAAGTTAACATAGATCAGATTAACCCTCATTTGATTTTATTTCGTGCAATTTTATTTATTTCATGATAATTGATTAATGTGTATATTTTTTGCAGTGTTTTCACTACAGTGAGAAAGTCATTAGATGGATTGTGCAAAAAGTTTTACCATGAAACACATGTAGTAAAAAATCCTGTAAAATTTGCGGAGATGTACAGCTATTGAATTATTCTTAACCAGGAAGAAAAATAGAGCAAATTTTCTTTACTTTTCCTGAATCATTTTTATTTAATGTATACACAATGTTTATATCAGTATGTTGCTGATGAAATAAATACTGTACCTGTTCCCCTACATTGACAAACTCCCAATCTGTATCACCTTGCATGTCTCTTATTTCATCACCTAAAAAAAACAAGTACTTAAAATTCTTCATCAGAACACTGTGTCTGCTGCTGTAAGTGTACACAATGGAAACTGCTAAAAAAACTGCGTCTATTTCTCAAAAATTCAATGAAATATATTGAATATATATGTATATATATATATTGAAGTCTGAAAAACTAAGACTGTATCTTAATTTTAAGAACAAGAAAACTAAATATTACTACAAAAAAAATAATAAGTCCATTTCTCCGAAAAATACAAGAGCAGAAAAAAAGAGGAAGCTAAAGTGACACAACCCTAATTCCAACTTGATCTGCATAGTGTGGTATTTAGCTTTATGTATTAGTTTCTTAAAATTTGGTTGAGGCAAAAGTTAAAGAGAAGAGGATCTATTTTTGGATATACATACAGAAAAGGGTAACACTAAATGCTTACTCAAGTTATTGATGTCTTAAAATTTGCAAATTTTGGCTCACCATTTTTTTTCAAATACTTTAGACAAAGACAAGATAAGTGATATAACTTTGTTATTGAGAGATTTTTTGTTACACAAAGGTAAAAATACTAGTCTGTGTCTACCTAACAACAGGCAATCTCAGATGTAGAATATGTTTCTTTAAACAAAATGTTGAGCTAATTATCTATACTTACTGTCAAGCAGTGCAACCTCTGGCTTGAGGGAGGCTGCTTTTAACGCGGGTGGCATTACTAATTATCTATACTTACTGTCAAGCAGTGCAACATCTGGCTTGAGGGAGGCTGCTTTTAACACGGGTGGCATTACTAATTATCTATACTTACTGTCAAGTAGTGCAACCTCTGGCTTGAGGGAGGCTGCTTTTAACACGGGTGGCATTACTAATTATCTATACTTACTGTCAAGAAGTGCAACCTCTGGCTTGAGGGAGGCTGCTTTTAACGCGGGTGGCATTACTAATTATCTATACTTACTGTCAAGCAGTGCAACCTCTGGCTTGAGGGAGGCTGCTTTTAACGCGGGTGGCATTACTAATTATCTATACTTACTGTCAAGCAGTGCAACCTCTGGCTTGAGGGAGGCTGCTTTTAACGCGGGTGGCATTACTAATTATCTATACTTACTGTCAAGCAGTGCAACCTCTGGCTTGAGGGAGGCTGCTTTTAACACGGGTGGCATTACTAATTATCTATACTTACTGTCAAGAAGTGCAACCTCTGGCTTGAGGGAGGCTGCTTTTAACACGGGTGGCATTACTAATTATCTATACTTACTGTCAAGCAGTGCAACCTCTGGCTTGAGGGAGGCTGCTTTTAACGCGGGTGGCATTACTAATTATCTATACTTACTGTCAAGTAGTGCAACCTCTGGCTTGAGGGAGGCTGCTTTTAACACGGGTGGCATTACTAATTATCTATACTTACTGTCAAGAAGTGCAACCTCTGGCTTGAGGGAGGCTGCTTTTAACGCGGGTGGCATTACTAATTATCTATACTTACTGTCAAGAAGTGCAACCTCTGGCTTGAGGGAGGCTGCTTTTAACACGGGTGGCATTACTAATTATCTATACTTACTGTCAAGAAGTGCAACCTCTGGCTTGAGGGAGGCTGCTTTTAACGCGGGTGGCATTACTCATTATCTATACTTACTGTCAAGCAGTGCAACCTCTGGCTTGAGGGAGGCTGCTTTTAACGCGGGTGGCATTACTAATTATCTATACTTACTGTCAAGCAGTGCAACCTCTGGCTTGAGGGAGGCTGCTTCCAACATGGTCGGAATTACTAATTATCTATACTTACTGTCAAGCAGTGCAACCTCTGGCTTGAGGGAGGCTGCTTTTAACACGGGTGGCATTACTAATTATCTATACTTACTGTCAAGCAGTGCAACCTCTGGCTTGAGGGAGGCTGCTTTTAACGCGGGTGGCATTACTAATTATCTATACTTACTGTCAAGTAGTGCAACCTCTGGCTTGAGGGAGGCTGCTTTTAACACGGGTGGCATTACTAATTATCTATACTTACTGTCAAGAAGTGCAACCTCTGGCTTGAGGGAGGCTGCTTTTAACGCGGGTGGCATTACTAATTATCTATACTTACTGTCAAGAAGTGCAACCTCTGGCTTGAGGGAGGCTGCTTTTAACACGGGTGGCATTACTAATTATCTATACTTACTGTCAAGCAGTGCAACCTCTGGCTTGAGGGAGGCTGCTTTTAATACAAGTGGCATTACTAATTATCTATACTTACTGTCAAGAAGTGCAACCTCTGGCTTGAGGGAGGCTGCTTTTAACACGGGTGGCATTACTAATTATCTATACTTACTGTCAAGAAGTGCAACCTCTGGCTTGAGGGAGGCTGCTTTTAACGCGGGTGGCATTACTAATTATCTATACTTACTGTCAAGTAGTGCAACCTCTGGCTTGAGGGAGGCTGCTTTTAACACGGGTGGCATTACTAATTATCTATACTTACTGTCAAGAAGTGCAACCTCTGGCTTGAGGGAGGCTGCTTTTAACGCGGGTGGCATTACTAATTATCTATACTTACTGTCAAGAAGTGCAACCTCTGGCTTGAGAGAGGCTGCTTTTAACACGGGTGGCATTACTAATTATCTATACTTACTGTCAAGCAGTGCAACCTCTGGCTTGAGGGAGGCTGCTTTTAATACAAGTGGCATTACTAATTATCTATACTTACTGTCAAGAAGTGCAACCTCTGGCTTGAGGGAGGCTGCTTTTAACGCGGGTGGCATTACTAATTATCTGTACTTACTGTCAAGCAGTGCAACCTCTGGCTTGAGGGAGGCTGCTTTTAACGCGGGTGGCATTACTAATTATCTATACTTACTGTCAAGTAGTGCAACCTCTGGCTTGAGGGAGGCTGCTTTTAACACGGGTGGCATTACTAATTATCTATACTTACTGTCAAGAAGTGCAACCTCTGGCTTGAGGGAGGCTGCTTTTAACGCGGGTGGCATTACTAATTATCTATACTTACTGTCAAGAAGTGCAACCTCTGGCTTGAGGGAGGCTGCTTTTAACACGGGTGGCATTACTAATTATCTATACTTACTGTCAAGCAGTGCAACCTCTGGCTTGAGGGAGGCTGCTTTTAATACAAGTGGCATTACTAATTATCTATACTTACTGTCAAGCAGTGCCACCTCTGGCTTGAGGGAGGCTGCTTTTAAAACAGGTGGCATTACTAATGGCAAGTATTGCTGGAATTCTTTACCAAGAATCTTACACATTCTAGCCCAGGCTGATATCATGTAGGAAATCTAAAATGAGAGAGTGATTTTTAACTAGTTAGTCATTTAACTTAATCTTTTGACCATCAACTCAAATTTACTTCCATTGGAAGTCTACTTCTATTACAAGTCAACAATTAAAGGTATAATGGTGAAGACAAAGGTCAGATACTATCTAGCAAAGGTCACTTTCATCAGATATCAAAGTTTGCAGTAATCCATCATTCCAATGTCTTCACCTTACCAATACCTGCCATTTGGGTCAGGATCCCTAATAGACCTTGAGATGAGGAACTCAGATGACGTAATTAAAAAAAAATATTAGTCCGCCATACAATTGTGGATGCTGTGATTTTAAAAATGGACATAAATGAACAATAAGAACTGTTTTATAGAGCTGATGTGATGAGAAAAGAAAGATGTAGATTTGACCTGAAATAAATTATTAGAAAGGACAATTTTTTTATTGAATTTTATGATCAGAATTTTGATATTATTTCATGAGGAGAGTGACATTTTTCACCATCTTCCGGGGTCCAGCAATTTGCGAAAAAAGTAATCTCACTTGCCACCCCGAAAATTTAACCAGACATGTATAAATGTATCAGCTTCGATATGAGCCATCATACATGTTCAAGTAAACGATATGGACTGAGCAACGGAGGAAAACGTTACCATTACGGCCTATGGAGAATTAATTGTAAATGTATACCCATTTATGCAGGCAAACTGTATCAACTTCATCACCAGTACAATGCATTGAAAAAACATATGTACCTGTTGAGTTAATCAGATATTATATAGCTCCGAAGTTTAGGACTTGCTGGGGAATTGGGTGATCAGTACTATTAGATTATATAGATAGCAAGGAAATTAACGGCTGGTATCTGTCATGTAATATTATGTTGTCATTTCAATGTTATATTTAACTTTGCCATTAAAGTGCGAGGTTTGGCATGCCTTAAAACCAGGTTCAACCCACCACTTTTATTCCCCTTTAAAAGTGTCCTGTACCAAGTCAGGAAGATGGTCATTGTTATATATTGTTCGTTTCTCTTTGTGTTGCATTTTAACGTTGAGTCGTTTGTGTTTTCTCTTATTTTTGAGATATTGAGATAAGACGTGGCACGGTACTTGTCTATCCCAAATTCATGTATTTGGTTTTCATGTTACATTTGTTATTCTCGTGGTGTTTTGTCTGATGATTGGTCTGTTTCTGTGTGTGTTGCGTTTCGATGTTGTGTCGTTGTTCTCCTCTTATATTTAATGCGTTTCGCTCGGTTTTGGTTTGTTACCCCGATTTTGTTTTTTGTCCATGGATTTATGAGTTTTGAACAGCGGTATACTACTGTTGCCTTTATTTAAAATTGTTAAAAGATCCATCTTCAAATAGAAAAATCATACATTATTTGATTCTTTGTTTATTTACTCCAAGAATGTGTAACTCTTCTTCATAGTGACCCTACTTTGTTTATTTACTCCAACAATGTGTAACTCTTCTTCATAGTGACCCTATTTTGTTTATTTACTCCAACAATGTGTAACTCTTCTTCATAGTGACCCTACTTTGTTTATTTACTCCAAGAATGTGTAACTCTTCTTCATAGTGACCCTTCTTTGTTTATTTACTCCAAGAATGTGTAACTCTTCTTCATAGTGACCCTATTTTGTTTATTTACTCCAACAATGTGTAACTCTTCTTCATAGTGACCCTACTTTGTTTATTTACTCCAACAATGTGTAACTCTTCTTCATAGTGACCCTATTTTGTTTCTTTACTCCAACAATGTGTAACTCTTCTTCATAGTGACCCTATTTTGTTTATTTACTCCAACAATGTGTAACTCTTCTTCATAGTGACCCTACTTTGTTTATTTACTCCAACAATGTGTAACTCTTCTTCATAGTGACCCTACTTTGTTTATTTACTCCAAGAATGTGTAACTCTTCTTCATAGTGACCCTACTTTGTTTATTTACTCCAAGAATGTGTAACTCTTCTTCATAGTGACCCTATTTTGTTTATTTACTCCAACAATGTGTAACTCTTCTTCATAGTGACCCTACTTTGTTTATTTACTCCAAGAATGTGTAACTCTTCTTCATAGTGACCCTATTTTGTTTATTTACTCCAAGAATGTGTAACTCTTCTTCATAGTGACCCTATTTTGTTTATTTACTCCAACAATGTGTAACTCTTCTTCATAGTGACCCTACTTTGTTTATTTAGGCCAAGAATGTGTAACTCTTCTTCATAGTGACCCTAAAATCAATAGGCACATTCTGCTCCTGTGACCAAAGTCAGCTAAGGTGGCAGTCTGATATAAACTATTTTATGATCCATGGATCAGTGGTCATCTGGAAACCAAGGTGACTAATGGGTCAGTGGTTTCTGATTATTCATATGTGACATGTGATGGCAACACACCACAATGGCCAAATGTTATAACCATTGAAACCTTAAATAATCAGAGAAATGGTCAGATACTATCTAGCAACATAAATGATCAGAGAAATGGTCATATACTATCTAGCAACATAAACAATCAGAGAAATGGTCAGATACTATCTAGCAGCATAAACGATCAGAGAAATGGTCAGATACTATCTAGCAACA